>NC_133041.1:22500-173333 GCF_048771995.1 Taeniopygia guttata
ACTCCTCTACAACGAGCAGGGCAGCAGAAAACAGAGAGCGCGGACGTCTGACAGCCGTTTGAAGCTTGCCTAGGAAAGAGCAGTGTTTTTGGAGTGTTCAGCAAATATATGTTTCTGGGCAAGGGCGGGATGCGTGCACTGCGCTGGCAAGCTCTCTCCCTGCAAAACACGCTGGAAAAGCTTTTCGCTATGATGCAGTCCGCTAGAGACGCAGACTCCGGCTCTCCGCAGCTGTTCGCAGGGAAGCGGCGGTTGCCGGCTTCTTTCTGCCGAAACCGCGCTTTGCAGCCTACAAGTGCGGTTCACGTCAGCGGTGCACCTAGTAGCCGCTTCTTCGCCTCCGGCAGCCGGGGAGAGCGGTTGGCTTCTGAGAGGCGAAGAACGAAACCGGCTTGTGTGCGCAGCCTTGGCACTGCTAGAGGACGGTGGCTGCAGCTGCCAGCCCTTTCAGTTCACCTCTGGGATACTTCTGGCAGGTGCTCCAGGACGACTTTCCTGCGTTTTGACTTGGTCCTGATGCAGACGAATCTGGAGAATTCTTGTTCGTACCCTGAGTTTACGAATTTCAGCGATCTCGATGGCCGCTGCAGAAAAGAAGGGCTGTGCTGAGTTGCTCGGGAAGCAAGAACATAGACAGCGCCTTGTGTTTGGGAGTGAGAAGCTGCTGGGTTTTTGCAATTGACTTCGCTGTGCACTGAATGCCAGGGTGAGCTGTGCACTCCTCTACAACGAGCAGGGCAGCAGAAAATAGAGAGCACGGACCTCTGACAGCAGTTTGAAGCTTGCCTAGGAAAGACTAGTGTTTTTGGAGTGTTCAGCAAATATATGTTTCTGGGCAAGGGCGGGATGCGTGCAGTGTGCTGGCAAGCTCTCTCCCTGTGAGACACGCTGGAAAAGCTTTTCGCTATGATGCAGTCTGATAGAGACGCAGACTCCGACTCTCCGCAGCTGTCCGCAGGGAAGCGGTGGTTGCCGGCTTCTTTCTGCCGAAGCCGCGCTTTGCAGCCTACAAGTGCGGTTCACGTCAGCGGTGCACCTAGTAGCCGCTTCTTCGCCTCCAGCAGCCGGGGAGAGCGGTTGGCTTCTGAGAGGCGAAGAACGAAACCGGCTTGTGTGCGAAGCCTTGGCACTGCTAGAGTACAGTGGCTGCAGCTGCCAGCCCTTTTATTTCACCTCTGGCATGCTTCTGGCAGGTGCTCCAGGACGACTTTCCTGCGTTTTGACTTGGTCCTGATGCAGACGAATCTGGAGAATTCTTGTTCGTGCCCTGAGCTTCCGAGATGCAGAGAAGAAGGGCTGCGCTGAGTTGCTCGGGAAGCAAGGACATAGACAGCGCCTTGTGTTTGGGAGTGAGAAGCTGCTGGTTTTTTACAATTGACTTCGCTGTGCACTGAATGCCAGGGTGAGCTGTGCACTCCTCTACAACGAGCAGGACAGCAGAAAACAGAGAGCGCGGACGTCTGACAGCCGTTTGAAGCTTGCCTAGGAAAGAGCAGTGTTTTTGGAGTGTTCAGCAAATATATGTTTCTGGGCAAGGGCGGGATGCGTGCAGTGTGCTGGCAAGCTCTCTCCCTGCGAGACACGCTGGAAAAGCTTTTCGCTATGATGCAGTCCGCTAGAGACGCAGACTCCGGCTCTCCGCAGCTGTCCGCAGGGAAGCGTCGGTTGCCGGCGTCTTTCTGCCGAAGCCGCGCTTTGCAGCCTACAAGTGCGGTTCACGTCAGCGGTGCACCTAGTAGCCGCTTCTTCGCCACCGGCAGCCGGGGAGAGCGGTTGGCTTCTGAGAGGCGAAGAACGAAATCGGCTTGTGTGCGCAGCCTTGGCACTGCTAGAGGACGGTGGCTGCAGCTGCCAGCCCTTTCAGTTCACCTCTGGGATACTTCTGGCAGGTGCTCCAGGACGACTTTCCTGCGTTTTGACTTGGTCCTGATGCAGACGAATCTGGAGAATTCTTGTTCGTACCCTGAGTTTACGAATTTCAGCGATCTCGATGGCCGCCGCAGAAAAGAAGGGCTGTGCTGAGTTGCTCGGGAAGCAAGGACATAGACAGCGCCTTGTGTTTGGGAGTGAGCAGCTGCTGGTTTTTTGCAATTGACTTCGCTGTGCACTGAATGCCAGGGTGAGCTGTGCACTCCTCTACAACGAGCAGGGCAGCAGAAAACAGAGAGCACGGACGTCTGACAGCAGTTTGAAGCTTGCCTAGGAAAGAGCAGTGTTTTTAGAGTGTTCAGCAAATATATGTTTCTGGGCAAGGGCGGGATGCGTGCAGTGTGCTGGCAAGCTCTCTCCCTGCGAGACACGCTGGAAAAGCTTTTCGCTATGATGCAGTCTGAAAGAGACGCAGACTCCGGCTCTCCGCAGCTGTACGCAGGGAAGCGGCGGTTGCCGGCTTCTTTCTGCCGAAGCCGCGCTTTGCAGCCTACAAGTGCGGTTCACGTCAGCGGTGCACCTAGTAGCCGCTTCTTCGCCTCCAGCAGCCGGGGAAAGCGGTTGGCTTCTTAGAGGCGAAGAACGAAACTGGCTTGTGTGCGAAGCCTTGGCACTGCTAGAGGACGGTGGCTGCAGCTGCCAGCCCTTTCAGTTCCCCGCAGGCATGCTTCTGGCAGGTGCTCCAGGACAACTTTCCTGCGTTTTGACTTGGTCCGGATGCAGACGAATCTGGAGAATTCTTGTTCGTACCCTGAGTTTACGAATTTCAGAGATCTCGATGGCCGCTGCAGAGAAGAAGGGCAGTGCTGAATTGCTCGGGAAGCAAGGACATAGACAGCGCCCTGTGTTTGGGAGTGAGCAGCTGCTGGTTTTTTGCAGTTGACTTCGCTGTGCACTGAATGTCAGGTGGAGCTGTGCACTCTTCTACAACGAGCAGGACACCACAAAACAGAGAGCACAGATGTCTGACAGCAGTTTGAAGCTTGCCTAGGAAAGAGTAGTGTTTTTGGAGTGTTCAGCAAATATATGTTTCTGGGCAAGGGCGGGATGCGTGCACAGTGCTGGCAAGCTTTCTCCCTGCGAGACACGCTGGAAAAGCTTTTCGCTATGATGCAGTCTGATAGAGACGCAGACTCCGGCTCTCCGCAGCTGTCCGCAGGGAAGCGGCGGTTGCTGGCTTCTTTCTGCCGAAGCCGCGCTTTGCAGCCTACAAGTGCGGTTCACGTCAGCGGTGCACCTAGTAGCCGCTTCTTCGCCTCCGGCAGCCGGGGAGAGCGGTTGGCTTCTGAGAGGCGAAGAACGAAACCGGCTTGTGTGCGAAGCCTTGGCACTGCTAGAGTAGAGTGGCTGCAGCTGCCAGCCCTTTCAGTTCACCTCTGGCATGCTTCTGGCAGGTGCTCCAGGACGACTTTCCTGCGTTTTGACTTGGTCCTGATGCAGACGAATCTGGAGAATTCCAGTTCGTGCCCTGAGCTTCCGAGATGCAGAGAAGAAGGGCTGCGCTGAGTTGCTCGGGAAGCAAGGACATAGACAGCGCCTTGTGTTTGGGAGTGAGAAGCTGCTGGTTTTTTACAATTGACTTCGCTGTGCACTGAATGCCAGGGTGAGCTGTGCACTCCTCTACAACGAGCAGGACAGCAGAAAACAGAGAGCACGGACGTCTGACAGCCGTTTGAAGCTTGCCTAGGAAAGAGCAGTGTTTTTGGAGTGTTCAGCAAATATATGTTTCTGGGCAAGGGCGGGATGCGTGCACTGCGCTGGCAAGCTTTCTCCCTGCGAGACACGCTCGAAAAGCTTTTCGCTATGATGCAGTCTGATAGAGACGCAGACTTCGGCTCTCCGCAGCTGTCCGCAGGAAAGCGGCGGTTGCCGGCTTCTTTCTGCCGAAGCCGCGCTTTGCAGCCTACAAGTGCGGTTCACGTGAGCGGTGCACCTAGTAGCCGCTTCTTCGCCTCCGGCAGCCGGGGAGAGCAGTTGGCTTCTGAGAGGCGAAGAACGAAACCGGCTTGTGTGCGCAGCCTTGGCACTGCTAGAGGACGGTGGCTGCAGCTGCCAGCCCTTTCAGTTAACCTCTGGCATGCTTCTGGCAGGTGCTCCAGGACGACTTTCCTGCCTTTTGACTTGGTCCTGATGCAGACGAATCTGGAGAATTCTTGTTCGTGACCTGAGCTCCCGAGATGCAGAGAAGAAGTGCTGTGCTGTGTTGCTCGGGAAGCAAGAACATAGACAGCGCCTTGTGTTTGGGAGTGAGCAGCTGCTGGTTTTTTGCAATTGACTTCGCTGTGCACTGAATGCCAGGGTGAGCTGTGCACTCCTCTACAACGAGCAGGGCAGCAGAAAACAGAGAGCACGGACGTCTGACAGCAGTTTGAAGCTTGCCTAGGAAAGACTAGTGTTTTTGGAGTGTTCAGCAAATATATGTTTCTGGGCAAGGGCGGGATGCGTGCAGTGTGCTGGCAAGCTCTCTCCCTGCAAAACACGCTGGAAAAGCTTTTCTCTATGATGCAGTCTGATAGAGACGCAGACTCCGGCTCTCCGCAGCTGTCCGCAGGGAAGCGTCGGTTGCCGGCTTCTTTCTGCCGAAACCGCGCTTTGCAGCCTACAAGTGCGGTTCACGTCAGCGGTGCACCTAGTAGCCGCTTCTTCGCCTCCAGCAGCCGGGGAGAGCGGTTGGCTTCTGAGAGGCGAAGAACGAAACCGGCTTGTGTGCGCAGCCTTGGCAATGCTAGAGGACGGTGGCTGCAGCTGCCAGCCCTTTCAGTTCACCTCTGGGATACTTCTGGCAGGTGCTCCAGGACAACTTTCCTGCGTTTTGACTTGGTCCTGATGCAGACGAATCTGGAGAATTCATGTTCGTACCCTGAGTTTACGAATTTCAGAGATCTCGATGGCCGCTGCAGAAAAGAAGGGCTGTGCTGAGTTGCTCGGGAAGCAAGAACATAGACAGCGCCTTGTGTTTGGGAGTGAGCAGCTGCTGGTTTTTTGCAATTGACTTCGCTGTGCTCTGAATGCCAGGGTGAGCTGTGCACTCCTCTACAACGAGCAGGGCAGCAGAAAACAGAGAGCGCGGACGTCTGACAGCAGTTTGAAGCTTGCCTAGGAAAGACTAGTGTTTTTGGAGTGTTCAGCAAATATATGTTTCTGGGCAAGGGCGGGATGCGTGCAGTGTGCTGGCAAGCTCTCTCCCTGCGAGACACGCTGGAAAAGCTTTTCGCTATGATGCAGTCTGATAGAGACGCAGACTCCGGCTCTCCGCAGCTGTCCGCAGGGAAGCGTCGGTTGCCGGCGTCTTTCTGCCGAAGACGCGCTTTGCAGCCTACAAGTGCGGTTCACGTCAGCGGTGCACCTAGTAGCCGCTTCTTCGCCACCGGCAGCCGGGGAGAGCGGTTGGCTTCTGAGAGGCGAAGAACGAAATCGGCTTGTGTGCGCAGCCTTGGCACTGCTAGAGGACGGTGGCTGCAGCTGCCAGCCCTTTCAGTTCACCTCTGGGATACTTCTGGCAGGTGCTCCAGGACGACTTTCCTGCGTTTTGACTTGGTCCTGATGCAGACGAATCTGGAGAATTCTTGTTCGTACCCTGAGTTTACGAATTTCAGAGATCTCGATGGCCGCTGCAGAGAAGAAGGGCTGTGCTGAATTGCTCGGGAAGCAAGGACATAGACAGCGCCTTGTGTTTGGGAGTGAGCAGCTGCTGGTTTTTTGCAGTTGACTTCGCTGTGCACTGAATGTCAGGTGGAGCTGTGCACTCTTCTACAACGAGCAGGACACCACAAAACAGAGAGCACAGATGTCTGACAGCAGTTTGAAGCTTGCCTAGGAAAGAGTAGTGTTTTTGGAGTGTTCAGCAAATATATGTTTCTGGGCAAGGGCGGGATGCGTGCACAGTGCTGGCAAGCTTTCTCCCTGCGAGACACGCTGGAAAAGCTTTTCTCTATGATGCAGTCTGATAGAGACGCAGACTCCGGCTCTCCGCAGCTGTCCGCAGGGAAGCGGCGGTTGCCGGCTTCTTTCTGCCGAAGCCGCGCTTTGCAGCCTACAAGTGCGGTTCACGTCAGCGGTGCACCTAGTAGCCGCTTCTTCGCCTCCACTAGCCGGGGAGAGCGGTTGGCTTCTGAGAGGCGAAGAACGAAACCGGCTTGTGTGCGAAGCCTTGGCACTGCTAGAGTACAGTGGCTGCAGCTGCCAGCCCTTTCATTTCACCTCTGGCATGCTTCTGGCAGGTGCTCCAGGACGACTTTCCTGCGTTTTGACTTGGTCCTGATGCAGACGAATCTGGAGAATTCTTGTTCGTGCCCTGAGCTTCCGAGATGCAGAGAAGAAGGGCTGCGCTGAGTTGCTCGGGAAGCAAGGACATAGACAGCGCCTTGTGTTTGGGAGTGAGAAGCTGCTGGTTTTTTACAATTGACTTCGCTGTGCACTGAATGCCAGGGTGAGCTGTGCACTCCTCTACAACGAGCAGGACAGCAGAAAACAGAGAGCACGGACGTCTGAAAGCCGTTTGAAGCTTGCCTAGGAAAGAGCAGTGTTTTTGGAGTGTTCAGCAAATATATGTTTCTGGGCAAGGGCGGGATGCGTGCAGTGTGCTGGCAAGCTCTCTCCCTGCGAGACACGCTGGAAAAGCTTTTCGCTATGATGCAGTCCGCTAGAGACGCAGACTCCGGCTCTCCGCAGCTGTCCGCAGGGAAGCGTCGGTTGCCGGCGTCTTTCTGCCGAAGCCGCGCTTTGCAGCCTACAAGTGCGGTTCACGTCAGCGGTGCACCTAGTAGCCGCTTCTTCGCCACCGGCAGCCGGGGAGAGCGGTTGGCTTCTGAGAGGCGAAGAACGAAATCGGCTTGTGTGCGCAGCCTTGGCACTGCTAGAGGACGGTGGCTGCAGCTGCCAGCCCTTTCAGTTCACCTCTGGGATACTTCTGGCAGGTGCTCCAGGACGACTTTCCTGCGTTTTGACTTGGTCCTGATGCAGACGAATCTGGAGAATTCTTGTTCGTACCCTGAGTTTACTAATTTCAGCGATCTCGATGGCCGCCGCAGAAAAGAAGGGCTGTGCTGAGTTGCTCGGGAAGCAAGGACATAGACAGCGCCTTGTGTTTGGGAGTGAGCAGCTGCTGGTTTTTTGCAATTGACTTCGCTGTGCACTGAATGCCAGGGTGAGCTGTGCACTCCTCTACAACGAGCAGGGCAGCAGAAAACAGAGAGCACGGACGTCTGACAGCAGTTTGAAGCTTGCCTAGGAAAGAGCAGTGTTTTTAGAGTGTTCAGCAAATATATGTTTCTGGGCAAGGGCGGGATGCGTGCAGTGTGCTGGCAAGCTCTCTCCCTGCGAGACACGCTGGAAAAGCTTTTCGCTATGATGCAGTCTGAAAGAGACGCAGACTCCGTCTCTCCGCAGCTGTACGCAGGGAAGCGGCGGTTGCCGGCTTCTTTCTGCCGAAGCCGCGCTTTGCAGCCTACAAGTGCGGTTCACGTCAGCGGTGCACCTAGTAGCCGCTTCTTCGCCTCCAGCAGCCGGGGAAAGCGGTTGGCTTCTTAGAGGCGAAGAACGAAACTGGCTTGTGTGCGAAGCCTTGGCACTGCTAGAGGACGGTGGCTGCAGCTGCCAGCCCTTTCAGTTCCCCGCAGGCATGCTTCTGGCAGGTGCTCCAGGACAACTTTCCTGCGTTTTGACTTGGTCCGGATGCAGACGAATCTGGAGAATTCTTGTTCGTACCCTGAGTTTACGAATTTCAGAGATCTCGATGGCCGCTGCAGAGAAGAAGGGCAGTGCTGAATTGCTCGGGAAGCAAGGACATAGACAGCGCCCTGTGTTTGGGAGTGAGCAGCTGCTGGTTTTTTGCAGTTGACTTCGCTGTGCACTGAATGTCAGGTGGAGCTGTGCACTCTTCTACAACGAGCAGGACACCACAAAACAGAGAGCACAGATGTCTGACAGCAGTTTGAAGCTTGCCTAGGAAAGAGTAGTGTTTTTGGAGTGTTCAGCAAATATATGTTTCTGGGCAAGGGCGGGATGCGTGCACAGTGCTGGCAAGCTTTCTCCCTGCGAGACACGCTGGAAAAGCTTTTCGCTATGATGCAGTCTGATAGAGACGCAGACTCCGGCTCTCCGCAGCTGTCCGCAGGGAAGCGGCGGTTGCCGGCTTCTTTCTGCCGAAGCCGCGCTTTGCAGCCTACAAGTGCGGTTCACGTCAGCGGTGCACCTAGTAGCCGCTTCTTCGCCTCCGGCAGCCGGGGAGAGCGGTTGGCTTCTTAGAGGCGAAGAACGAAACCGGCTTGTGTGCGAAGCCTTGGCACTGCTAGAGTAGAGTGGCTGCAGCTGCCAGCCCTTTCAGTTCACCTCTGGCATGCTTCTGGCAGGTGCTCCAGGACGACTTTCCTGCGTTTTGACTTGGTCCTGATGCAGACGAATCTGGAGAATTCCAGTTCGTGCCCTGAGCTTCCGAGATGCAGAGAAGAAGGGCTGCGCTGAGTTGCTCGGGAAGCAAGGACATAGACAGCGCCTTGTGTTTGGGAGTGAGAAGCTGCTGGTTTTTTACAATTGACTTCGCTGTGCACTGAATGCCAGGGTGAGCTGTGCACTCCTCTACAACGAGCAGGACAGCAGAAAACAGAGAGCACGGACGTCTGACAGCCGTTTGAAGCTTGCCTAGGAAAGAGCAGTGTTTTTGGAGTGTTCAGCAAATATATGTTTCTGGGCAAGGGCGGGATGCGTGCACTGCGCTGGCAAGCTTTCTCCCTGCGAGACACGCTCGAAAAGCTTTTCGCTATGATGCAGTCTGATAGAGACGCAGACTTCGGCTCTCCGCAGCTGTCCGCAGGAAAGCGGCGGTTGCCGGCTTCTTTCTGCCGAAGCCGCGCTTTGCAGCCTACAAGTGCGGTTCACGTGAGCGGTGCACCTTGTAGCCGCTTCTTCGCCTCCGGCAGCCGGGGAGAGCAGTTGGCTTCTGAGAGGCGAAGAACGAAACCGGCTTGTGTGCGCAGCCTTGGCACTGCTAGAGGACGGTGGCTGCAGCTGCCAGCCCTTTCAGTTAACCTCTGGCATGCTTCTGGCAGGTGCTCCAGGACGACTTTCCTGCCTTTTGACTTGGTCCTGATGCAGACGAATCTGGAGAATTCTTGTTCGTGACCTGAGCTCCCGAGATGCAGAGAAGAAGTGCTGTGCTGTGTTGCTCGGGAAGCAAGAACATAGACAGCGCCTTGTGTTTGGGAGTGAGCAGCTGCTGGTTTTTTGCAATTGACTTCGCTGTGCACTGAATGCCAGGGTGAGCTGTGCACTCCTCTACAACGAGCAGGGCAGCAGAAAACAGAGAGCACGGACGTCTGACAGCAGTTTGAAGCTTGCCTAGGAAAGACTAGTGTTTTTGGAGTGTTCAGCAAATATATGTTTCTGGGCAAGGGCGGGATGCGTGCAGTGTGCTGGCAAGCTCTCTCCCTGCAAAACACGCTGGAAAAGCTTTTCTCTATGATGCAGTCTGATAGAGACGCAGACTCCGGCTCTCCGCAGCTGTCCGCAGGGAAGCGTCGGTTGCCGGCTTCTTTCTGCCGAAACCGCGCTTTGCAGCCTACAAGTGCGGTTCACGTCAGCGGTGCACCTAGTAGCCGCTTCTTCGCCTCCAGCAGCCGGGGAGAGCGGTTGGCTTCTGAGAGGCGAAGAACGAAACCGGCTTGTGTGCGCAGCCTTGGCAATGCTAGAGGACGGTGGCTGCAGCTGCCAGCCCTTTCAGTTCACCTCTGGGATACTTCTGGCAGGTGCTCCAGGACAACTTTCCTGCGTTTTGACTTGGTCCTGATGCAGACGAATCTGGAGAATTCATGTTCGTACCCTGAGTTTACGAATTTCAGAGATCTCGATGGCCGCTGCAGAAAAGAAGGGCTGTGCTGAGTTGCTCGGGAAGCAAGAACATAGACAGCGCCTTGTGTTTGGGAGTGAGCAGCTGCTGGTTTTTTGCAATTGACTTCGCTGTGCACTGAATGCCAGGGTGAGCTGTGCACTCCTCTACAACGAGCAGGGCAGCAGAAAACAGAGAGCGCGGACGTCTGACAGCAGTTTGAAGCTTGCCTAGGAAAGACTAGTGTTTTTGGAGTGTTCAGCAAATATATGTTTCTGGGCAAGGGCGGGATGCGTGCAGTGTGCTGGCAAGCTCTCTCCCTGCGAGACACGCTGGAAAAGCTTTTCGCTATGATGCAGTCTGATAGAGACGCAGACTCCGGCTCTCCGCAGCTGTCCGCAGGGAAGCGTCGGTTGCCGGCGTCTTTCTGCCGAAGCCGCGCTTTGCAGCCTACAAGTGCGGTTCACGTCAGCGGTGCACCTAGTAGCCGCTTCTTCGCCACCGGCAGCCGGGGAGAGCGGTTGGCTTCTGAGAGGCGAAGAACGAAATCGGCTTGTGTGCGCAGCCTTGGCACTGCTAGAGGACGGTGGCTGCAGCTGCCAGCCCTTTCAGTTCACCTCTGGGATACTTCTGGCAGGTGCTCCAGGACGACTTTCCTGCGTTTTGACTTGGTCCTGATGCAGACGAATCTGGAGAATTCTTGTTCGTACACTGAGTTTACGAATTTCAGCGATCTCGATGGCCGCCGCAGAAAAGAAGGGCTGTGCTGAGTTGCTCGGGAAGCAAGAACATAGACAGCGCCTTGTGTTTGGGAGTGAGCAGCTGCTGGTTTTTTACAATTGACTTCGCTGTGCACTGAATGCCAGGGTGAGCTGTGCACTCCTCTACAACGAGCAGGGCAGCAGAAAACAGAGAGCACGGACGTCTGACAGCCGTTTGAAGCTTGCCTAGGAAAGAGCAGTGTTTTTAGAGTGTTCAGCAAATATATGTTTCTGGGCAAGGGCGGGATGCGTGCAGTGTGCTGGCAAGCTCTCTCCTTGCGAGACACGCTGGAAAAGTTTTTCGCTATGATGCAGTCTGATAGAGACGCAGACTCCGGCTCTCCGCAGCTGTACGCAGGGAAGCGGCGGTTGCCGGCTTCTTTCTGCCGAAGCCGCGCTTTGCAGCCTACAAGTGCGGTTCACGTCAGCGGTGCACCTAGTAGCCGCTTCTTCGCCTCCGGCAGCCGGGGAGAGCAGTTGGCTTCTGAGAGGCGAAGAACGAAACCGGCTTGTGTGCGCAGCCTTGGCACTGCTAGAGGACGGTGGCTGCAGCTGCCAGCCCTTTCATTTCACCTCTGGCATGCTTCTGGCAGGTGCTCCAGGACGACTTTCCTGCGTTTTGACTTGGTCCTGATGCAGACGAATCTGGAGAATTCTTGTTCGTGACCTGAGCTCCCGAGATGCAGAGAAGAAGTGCTGCGCTGTGTTTCTCGGGAAGCAAGAACATAGACAGCGCCTTGTGTTTGGGAGTGAGCAGCTGCTGGTTTTTTGCAATTGACTTCGCTGTGCACTGAATGCCAGGGTGAGCTGTGCACTCCTCTACAACGAGCAGGGCAGCAGAAAACAGAGAGCACGGACGTCTGACAGCAGTTTGAAGCTTGCCTAGGAAAGACTAGTGTTTTTGGAGTGTTCAGCAAATCCATGTTTCTGGGCAAGGGCGGGATGCGTGCACTGTGCTGGCAAGCTCTCTCCCTGCAACACACGCTGGAAAAGCTTTTCTCTATGATGCAGTCTGATAGAGACGCAGACTCCGGCTCTCCGCAGCTGTCCGCAGGGAAGCTGCGGTTGCCGGCTTATTTCTGCCGAAGCCGCGCTTTGCAGCCTACAAGTGCGGTTCACGTCAGCGGTGCACCTAGTAGCCGCTTCTTCGCCTCCGGCAGCCGGGGAGAGCAGTTGGCTTCTGAGAGGCGAAGAACGAAACCGGCTTGTGTGCGCAGCCTTGGCACTGCTAGAGGACGGTGGCTGCAGCTGCCAGCCCTTTCAGTTAACCTCTGGCATGCTTCTGGCAGGTGCTCCAGGACGACTTTCCTGCCTTTTGACTTGGTCCTGATGCAGACGAATCTGGAGAATTCTTGTTCGTGACCTGAGCTCCCGAGATGCAGAGAAGAAGTGCTGTGCTGTGTTGCTCGGGAAGCAAGAACATAGACAGCGCCTTGTGTTTGGGAGTGAGCAGCTGCTGGTTTTTTGCAATTGACTTCGCTGTGCACTGAATGCCAGGGTGAGCTGTGCACTCCTCTACAACGAGCAGGGCAGCAGAAAACAGAGAGCACGGACGTCTGACAGCAGTTTGAAGCTTGCCTAGGAAAGACTAGTGTTTTTGGAGTGTTCAGCAAATATATGTTTCTGGGCAAGGGCGGGATGCGTGCAGTGTGCTGGCAAGCTCTCTCCCTGCAAAACACGCTGGAAAAGCTTTTCTCTATGATGCAGTCTGATAGAGACGCAGACTCCGGCTCTCCGCAGCTGTCCGCAGGGAAGCGTCGGTTGCCGGCTTCTTTCTGCCGAAACCGCGCTTTGCAGCCTACAAGTGCGGTTCACGTCAGCGGTGCACCTAGTAGCCGCTTCTTCGCCTCCAGCAGCCGGGGAGAGCGGTTGGCTTCTGAGAGGCGAAGAACGAAACCGGCTTGTGTGCGCAGCCTTGGCAATGCTAGAGGACGGTGGCTGCAGCTGCCAGCCCTTTCAGTTCACCTCTGGGATACTTCTGGCAGGTGCTCCAGGACAACTTTCCTGCGTTTTGACTTGGTCCTGATGCAGACGAATCTGGAGAATTCATGTTCGTACCCTGAGTTTACGAATTTCAGAGATCTCGATGGCCGCTGCAGAAAAGAAGGGCTGTGCTGAGTTGCTCGGGAAGCAAGAACATAGACAGCGCCTTGTGTTTGGGAGTGAGCAGCTGCTGGTTTTTTGCAATTGACTTCGCTGTGCACTGAATGCCAGGGTGAGCTGTGCACTCCTCTACAACGAGCAGGGCAGCAGAAAACAGAGAGCGCGGACGTCTGACAGCAGTTTGAAGCTTGCCTAGGAAAGACTAGTGTTTTTGGAGTGTTCAGCAAATATATGTTTCTGGGCAAGGGCGGGATGCGTGCAGTGTGCTGGCAAGCTCTCTCCCTGCGAGACACGCTGGAAAAGCTTTTCGCTATGATGCAGTCTGATAGAGACGCAGACTCCGGCTCTCCGCAGCTGTCCGCAGGGAAGCGTCGGTTGCCGGCGTCTTTCTGCCGAAGCCGCGCTTTGCAGCCTACAAGTGCGGTTCACGTCAGCGGTGCACCTAGTAGCCGCTTCTTCGCCACCGGCAGCCGGGGAGAGCGGTTGGCTTCTGAGAGGCGAAGAACGAAATCGGCTTGTGTGCGCAGCCTTGGCACTGCTAGAGGACGGTGGCTGCAGCTGCCAGCCCTTTCAGTTCACCTCTGGGATACTTCTGGCAGGTGCTCCAGGACGACTTTCCTGCGTTTTGACTTGGTCCTGATGCAGACGAATCTGGAGAATTCTTGTTCGTACACTGAGTTTACGAATTTCAGCGATCTCGATGGCCGCCGCAGAAAAGAAGGGCTGTGCTGAGTTGCTCGGGAAGCAAGAACATAGACAGCGCCTTGTGTTTGGGAGTGAGCAGCTGCTGGTTTTTTACAATTGACTTCGCTGTGCACTGAATGCCAGGGTGAGCTGTGCACTCCTCTACAACGAGCAGGGCAGCAGAAAACAGAGAGCACGGACGTCTGACAGCCGTTTGAAGCTTGCCTAGGAAAGAGCAGTGTTTTTAGAGTGTTCAGCAAATATATGTTTCTGGGCAAGGGCGGGATGCGTGCAGTGTGCTGGCAAGCTCTCTCCTTGCGAGACACGCTGGAAAAGCTTTTCGCTATGATGCAGTCTGATAGAGACGCAGACTCCGGCTCTCCGCAGCTGTACGCAGGGAAGCGGCGGTTGCCGGCTTCTTTCTGCCGAAGCCGCGCTTTGCAGCCTACAAGTGCGGTTCACGTCAGCGGTGCACCTAGTAGCCGCTTCTTCGCCTCCGGCAGCCGGGGAGAGCAGTTGGCTTCTGAGAGGCGAAGAACGAAACCGGCTTGTGTGCGCAGCCTTGGCACTGCTAGAGGACGGTGGCTGCAGCTGCCAGCCCTTTCATTTCACCTCTGGCATGCTTCTGGCAGGTGCTCCAGGACGACTTTCCTGCGTTTTGACTTGGTCCTGATGCAGACGAATCTGGAGAATTCTTGTTCGTGACCTGAGCTCCCGAGATGCAGAGAAGAAGTGCTGCGCTGTGTTTCTCGGGAAGCAAGAACATAGACAGCGCCTTGTGTTTGGGAGTGAGCAGCTGCTGGTTTTTTGCAATTGACTTCGCTGTGCACTGAATGCCAGGGTGAGCTGTGCACTCCTCTACAACGAGCAGGGCAGCAGAAAACAGAGAGCACGGACGTCTGACAGCAGTTTGAAGCTTGCCTAGGAAAGACTAGTGTTTTTGGAGTGTTCAGCAAATCCATGTTTCTGGGCAAGGGCGGGATGCGTGCACTGTGCTGGCAAGCTCTCTCCCTGCAACACACGCTGGAAAAGCTTTTCTCTATGATGCAGTCTGATAGAGACGCAGACTCCGGCTCTCCGCAGCTGTCCGCAGGGAAGCTGCGGTTGCCGGCTTATTTCTGCCGAAGCCGCGCTTTGCAGCCTACAAGTGCGGTTCACGTCAGCGGTGCACCTAGTAGCCGCTTCTTCGCCTCCGGCAGCCGGGGAGAGCGGTTGGCTTCTGAGAGGCGAAGAACGAAACCGGCTTGTGTGCGCAGCCTTGGCACTGCTAGAGGACGGTGGCTGCAGCTGCCAGCCCTTTCAGTTCACCTCTGGGATACTTCTGGCAGGTGCTCCAGGACAACTTTCCTGCGTTTAGACTTGGTCCTGATGCAGACGAATCTGGAGAATTCATGTTCGTACCCTGAGTTTACGAATTTCAGCGATCTCGATGGCCGCTGCAGAAAAGAAGGGCTGTGCTGAGTTGCTCGGGAAGCAAGGACATAGACAGCGCCTTGTGTTTGGGAGTGAGCAGCTGCTGGTTTTTTGCAATTGACTTCGCTGTGCACAGAATGCCAGGGTGAGCTGTGCACTCCTCTACAACGAGCAGGGCAGCAGAAAATAGAGAGCACGGACGTCTGACAGCAGTTTGAAGCTTGCCTAGGAAAGAGCAGTGTTTTTGGAGTGTTCAGCAAATATATGTTTCTGGGCAAGGCGGGATGCGTGCACAGTGCTGGCAAGCTTTCTCCCTGCGAGACACGCTGGAAAAGCTTTTCGCTATGATGCAGTCTGATAGAGACGCAGACTCCGGCTCTCCGCAGCTGTCCGCAGGGAAGCGTCGGTTGCCGGCGTCTTTCTGCCGAAGCCGCGCTTTGCAGCCTACAAGTGCGGTTCACGTCAGCGGTGCACCTAGTAGCCGCTTCTTCGCCTCCAGCAGCCGGGGAGAGCGGTTGGCTTCTTAGAGGCGAAGAACGAAACCGGCTTGTGTGCGAAGCCTTGGCACTGCTAGAGGACGGTGGCTGCAGCTGCCAGCCCTTTCAGTTCCCCGCAGGCATGCTTCTGGCAGGTGCTCCAGGACGACTTTCCTGCGTTTTGACTTGGTCCGGATGCAGACGAATCTGGAGAATTCTTCTTCGTACCCTGAGTTTACGAATTTCAGAGATCTCGATGGCTGCTGCAGAGAAGAAGGGCTGTGCTGAATTGCTCGGGAAGCAAGGACATAGACAGCGCCTTGTGTTTGGGAGTGAGCAGCTGCTGGTTTTTTACAATTGACTTCGCTCTGCACTGAATGCCAGGGTGAGCTGTGCACTCCTCTACAACGAGCAGGGCAGCAGAAAATAGAGAGCACGGACGTCTGACAGCAGTTTGAAGCTTGCCTAGGAAAGAGCAGTGTTTTTGGAGTGTTCAGCAAATATATGTTTCTGGGCAAGGCGGGATGCGTGCACTGTGCTGGCAAGCTCTCTCCCTGCGAGACACGCTGGAAAAGCTTTTCGCTATGATGCAGTCTGATAGAGACGCAGACTCCGGCTCTCCGCAGCTGTCCGCAGGGAAGCGGCGGTTGCCGGCGTCTTTCTGCCGAAGCCGCGCTTTGCAGCCTACAAGTGCGGTTCACGTCAGCGGTGCACCTAGTAGCCGCTTCTTCGCCTCCGGCAGCCGGGGAGAGCGGTTGGCTTCTGAGAGGCGAAGAACGAAACCGGCTTGTGTGCGCAGCCTTGGCAGTGCTGGAGTAAAGTGGCTGCAGCTGCCAGCCCTTTCAGTTAACCTCTGGCATGCTTCTGGCAGGTGCTCCAGGACGACTTTCCTGCGTTTTGACTTGGTCCTGATGCAGACGAATCTGGAGAATTCTTGTTCGTGCCCTGAGCTCCCGAGATGCAGAGAAGAAGGGCTGCGCTGAGTTGCTCGGGAAGCAAGGACATAGACAGCGCCTTGTGTTTGGGAGTGAGAAGCTGCTGGTTTTTTACAATTGACTTCGCTGTGCACTGAATGCCAGGGTGAGCTGTGCACTCCTCTACAACGAGCAGGGCAGCAGAAAACAGAGAGCACGGACGTCTGACAGCCGTTTGAAGCTTGCCTAGGAAAGAGTAGTGTTTTTGGAGTGTTCAGCAAATATATGTTTCTGGGCAAGGGCGGGATGCGTGCACTGCGCTGGCAAGCTTTCTCCCTGCGAGACACGCTGGAAAAGCTTTTCGCTATGATGCAGTCTGATAGAGACGCAGACTTCGGCTCTCCGCAGCTGTCCGCCGGAAAGCGGCGGTTGCCGGCTTCTTTCTGCCGAAGCCGCGCTTTGCAGCCTACAAGTGCGGTTCACGTCAGCGGTGCACCTAGTAGCCGCTTCTTCGCCTCCGGCAGCCGGGGAGAGCAGTTGGCTTCTGAGAGGCGAAGAACGAAACCGGCTTGTGTGCGCAGCCTTGGCACTGCTAGAGGACGGTGGCTGCAGCTGCCAGCCCTTTCAGTTAACCTCTGGCATGCTTCTGGCAGGTGCTCCAGGACGACTATCCTGCCTTTTGACTTGGTCCTGATGCAGACGAATCTGGAGAATTCTTGTTCGTGACCTGAGCTCCCGAGATGCAGAGAAGAAGTGCTGCGCTGTGTTGCTCGGGAAGCAAGAACATAGACAGCGCCTTGTGTTTGGGAGTGAGCAGCTGCTGGTTTTTTGCAATTGACTTCGCTGTGCACTGAATGCCAGGGTGAGCTGTGCACTCCTCTACAACGAGCAGGGCAGCAGAAAACAGAGAGCACGGACGTCTGACAGCAGTTTGAAGCTTGCCTAGGAAAGAGCAGTGTTTTTGGAGTGTTCAGCAAATATATGTTTCTGGGCAAGGGCGGGATGCGTGCAGTGTGCTGGCAAGCTCTCTCCCTGCGAGACACGCTGGAAAAGCTTTTCGCTATGATGCAGTCTGAAAGAGACGCAGACTCCGGCTCTCCGCAGCTGTACGCAGGGAAGCGGCGGTTGCCGGCTTCTTTCTGCCGAAGCCGCGCTTTGCAGCCTACAAGTGCGGTTCACGTCAGCGGTGCACCTAGTAGCCGCTTCTTCGCCTCCAGCAGCCGGGGAGAGCGGTTGGCTTCTGAGAGGCGAAGAACGAAGGCGGCGTGTGTGCGCAGCCTTGGCACTGCTAGAGGACGGTGGCTGCAGCTGCCAGCCCTTTCAGTTCCCCGCAGGCATGCTTCTGGCAGGTGCTCCAGGACAACTTTCCTGCGTTTTGACTTGGTCCGGATGCAGACGAATCTGGAGAATTCTTGTTCGTACCCTGAGTTTACGAATTTCAGAGATCTCGATGGCCGCTGCAGAGAAGAAGGGCTGTGCTGAATTGCTCGGGACGCAAGGACATAGACAGCGCCTTGTGTTTGGGAGTGAGCAGCTGCTGGTTTTTTGCAGTTGACTTCGCTGTGCACTGAATGTCAGGTGGAGCTGTGCACTCTTCTACAACGAGCAGGACACCACAAAACAGAGAGCACAGATGTCTGACAGCAGTTTGAAGCTTGCCTAGGAAAGAGTAGTGTTTTTGGAGTGTTCAGCAAATATATGTTTCTGGGCAAGGGCGGGATGCGTGCACTGCGCTGGCAAGCTTTCTCCCTGCGAGACACGCTGGAAAAGCTTTTCGCTATGATGCAGTCTGATAGAGACGCAGACTTCGGCTCTCCGCAGCTGTCCGCAGGAAAGCGGCGGTTGCCGGCTTCTTTCTGCCGAAGCCGCGCTTTGCAGCCTACAAGTGCGGTTCACGTCAGCGGTGCACCTAGTAGCCGCTTCTTCGCCTCCGGCAGCCGGGGAGAGCAGTTGGCTTCTGAGAGGCGAAGAACGAAACCGGCTTTTGTGCGCAGCCTTGGCACTGCTAGAGGACGGTGGCTGCAGCTGCCAGCCCTTTCAGTTAACCTCTGGCATGCTTCTGGCAGGTGCTCCAGGACGACTATCCTGCCTTTTGACTTGGTCCTGATGCAGACGAATCTGGAGAATTCTTGTTCGTGACCTGAGCTCCCGAGATGCAGAGAAGAAGTGCTGCGCTGTGTTTCTCGGGAAGCAAGAACATAGACAGCGCCTTGTGTTTGGGAGTGAGCAGCTGCTGGTTTTTTGCAATTGACTTAGCTGTGCACTGAATGCCAGGGTGAGCTGTGCACTCCTCTACAACGAGCAGGGCAGCAGAAAACAGAGAGCACGGACGTCTGACAGCAGTTTGAAGCTTGCCTAGGAAAGAGCAGTGTTTTTGGACTGTTCAGCAAATATATGTTTCTGGGCAAGGGCGGGATGCGTGCACTGTGCTGGCAAGCTCTCTCCCTGCGAGACACGCTGGAAAAGCTTTTCGCTATGATGCAGTCTGAAAGAGACGCAGACTCCGGCTCTCCGCAGCTGTACGCAGGGAAGCGGCGGTTGCCGGCTTCTTTCTGCCGAAGCCGCGCTTTGCAGCCTACAAGTGCGGTTCACGTCAGCGGTGCACCTAGTAGCCGCTTCTTCGCCTCCAGCAGCCGGGGAGAGCGGTTGGCTTCTGAGAGGCGAAGAACGAAGGCGGCGTGTGTGCGCAGCCTTGGCACTGCTAGAGGACGGTGGCTGCAGCTGCCAGCCCTTTCAGTTCCCCGCAGGCATGCTTCTGGCAGGTGCTCCAGGACAACTTTCCTGCGTTTTGACTTGGTCCGGATGCAGACGAATCTGGAGAATTCTTGTTCGTACCCTGAGTTTACGAATTTCAGAGATCTCGATGGCCGCTGCAGAGAAGAAGGGCTGTGCTGAATTGCTCGGGAAGCAAGGACATAGACAGCGCCTTGTGTTTGGGAGTGAGCAGCTGCTGGTTTTTTGCAGTTGACTTCGCTGTGCACTGAATGTCAGGTGGAGCTGTGCACTCTTCTACAACGAGCAGGACACCACAAAACAGAGAGCACAGATGTCTGACAGCAGTTTGAAGCTTGCCTAGGAAAGAGTAGTGTTTTTGGAGTGTTCAGCAAATATATGTTTCTGGGCAAGGGCGGGATGCGTGCACAGTGCTGGCAAGCTTTCTCCCTGCGAGACACGCTGGAAAAGCTTTTCGCTATGATGCAGTCTGATAGAGACGCAGACTCCGGCTCTCCGCAGCTGTCCGCAGGGAAGCGGCGGTTGCCGGCTTCTTTCTGCCGAAGCCGCGCTTTGCAGCCTACAAGTGCGGTTCACGTCAGCGGTGCACCTAGTAGCCGCTTCTTCGCCTCCGGCAGCCGGGGAGAGCGGTTGGCTTCTTAGAGGCGAAGAACGAAACCGGCTTGTGTGCGAAGCCTTGGCACTGCTAGAGTAGAGTGGCTGCAGCTGCCAGCCCTTTCAGTTCACCTCTGGCATGCTTCTGGCAGGTGCTCCAGGACGACTTTCCTGCGTTTTGACTTGGTCCTGATGCAGACGAATCTGGAGAATTCCAGTTCGTGCCCTGAGCTTCCGAGATGCAGAGAAGAAGGGCTGCGCTGAGTTGCTCGGGAAGCAAGGACATAGACAGCGCCTTGTGTTTGGGAGTGAGAAGCTGCTGGTTTTTTACAATTGACTTCGCTGTGCACTGAATGCCAGGGTGAGCTGTGCACTCCTCTACAACGAGCAGGACAGCAGAAAACAGAGAGCACGGACGTCTGACAGCCGTTTGAAGCTTGCCTAGGAAAGAGCAGTGTTTTTGGAGTGTTCAGCAAATATATGTTTCTGGGCAAGGGCGGGATGCGTGCACTGCGCTGGCAAGCTTTCTCCCTGCGAGACACGCTGGAAAAGCTTTTCGCTATGATGCAGTCTGATAGAGACGCAGACTTCGGCTCTCCGCAGCTGTCCGCAGGAAAGCGGCGGTTGCTGGCTTCTTTCTGCCGAAGCCGCGCTTTGCAGCCTACAAGTGCGGTTCACGTCAGCGGTGCACCTAGTAGCCGCTTCTTCGCCTCCGGCAGCCGGGGAGAGCAGTTGGCTTCTGAGAGGCGAAGAACGAAACCGGCTTGTGTGCGCAGCCTTGGCACTGCTAGAGGACGGTGGCTGCAGCTGCCAGCCCTTTCATTTCACCTCTGGCATGCTTCTGGCAGGTGCTCCAGGACGACTTTCCTGCGTTTTGACTTGGTCCTGATGCAGACGAATCTGGAGAATTCTTGTTCGTGACCTGAGCTCCCGAGATGCAGAGAAGAAGTGCTGCGCTGTGTTGCTCGGGAAGCAAGAACATAGACAGCGCCTTGTGTTTGGGAGTGAGCAGCTGCTGGTTTTTTGCAATTGACTTCGCTGTGCACTGAATGCCAGGGTGAGCTGTGCACTCCTCTACAACGAGCAGGGCAGCAGAAAACAGAGAGCACGGACGTCTGACAGCAGTTTGAAGCTTGCCTAGGAAAGACTAGTGATTTTGGAGTGTTCAGCAAATCCATGTTTCTGGGCAAGGGCGGGATGCGTGCACTGTGCTGGCAAGCTCTCTCCCTGCAACACACGCTGGAAAAGCTTTTCTCTATGATGCAGTCTGATAGAGACGCAGACTCCGGCTCTCCGCAGCTGTCCGCAGGGAAGCGGCGGTCGCCGGCTTCTTTCTGCCGAAGCCGCGCTTTGCAGCCTACAAGTGCGGTTCACGTCAGCGGTGCACCTAGTAGCCGCTTCTTCGCCTCCGGCAGCCGGGGAGAGCGGTTGGCTTCTTAGAGGCGAGAAACGAAACCGGCTTGTGTGCGAAGCCTTGGCACTGCTAGAGTACAGTGGCTGCAGCTGCCAGCCCTTTCAGTTCATCTCTGGCATGCTTCTGGCAGGTGCTCCAGGACGACTTTCCTGCGTTTTGACTTGGTCCTGATGCAGACGAATCTGGAGAATTCTAGTTCGTGCCCTGAGCTTCCGAGATGCAGAGAAGAAGGGCTGCGCTGAGTTGCTCGGGAAGCAAGGACATAGACAGCGCCCTGTGTTTGGGAGTGAGAAGCTGCTGGGTTTTTGCAGTTGCCTTCGCTGTGCACTGAATGTCAGGTGGAGCTGTGCACTCCTCTACAACGAGCAGGACAGCAGAAAACAGAGAGCACGGACGTCTGACAGCCGTTTGAAGCTTGCCTAGGAAAGAGCAGTGTTTTTGGAGTGTTCGGCAAATATATGTTTCTGGGCAAGGGCGGGATGCGTGCACTGTGCTGGCGAGCTTTCTCCCTGCGAGACACGCTGGAAAAGCTTTTCGCTATGATGCAGTCTGATAGAGACGCAGACTCCGGCTCTCCGCAGCTGTCCGCAGGGAAGCGTCGGTTGCCGGCGTCTTTCTGCCGAAGCCGCGCTTTGCAGCCTACAAGTGCGGTTCACGTCAGCGGTGCACCTAGTAGCCGCTTCTTCGCCTCCAGCAGCCGGGGAGAGCGGTTGGCTTCTTAGAGGCGAAGAACGAAACCGGCTTGTGTGCGAAGCCTTGGCACTGCTAGAGGACGGTGGCTGCAGCTGCCAGCCCTTTCAGTTCCCCGCAGGCATGCTTCTGGCAGGTGCTCCAGGACGACTTTCCTGCGTTTTGACTTGGTCCGGATGCAGACGAATCTGGAGAATTCTTGTTCGTACCCTGAGTTTACGAATTTCAGAGATCTCGATGGCCGCTGCAGAGAAGAAGGGCTGTGCTGAATTGCTCGGGAAGCAAGGACATAGACAGCGCCTTGTGTTTGGGAGTGAGAAGCTGCTGGTTTTTTACAATTGACTTCGCTGTGCACTGAATGCCAGGGTGAGCTGTGCACTCCTCTACAACGAGCAGGACAGCAGAAAACAGAGAGCACGGATGTCTGACAGCTGTTTGAAGCTTGCCTAGGAAAGAGTAGTGTTTTTGGAGTGTTCAGCAAATCCATGTTTCTGGGCAAGGGCGGGATGCGTGCACTGCGCTGGCAAGCTCTCTCCCTGCGAGACACGCTGGAAAAGCTTTTCGCTATGATGCAGTCTGATAGAGACGCAGACTCCGGCTCTCCGCAGCTGTCCGCAGGGAAGCGGCGGTTGCCGGCGTCTTTCTGCCGAAGCCGCGCTTTGCAGCCTACAAGTGCGGTTCACGTCAGCGGTGCACCTAGTAGCCGCTTCTTCGCCTCCGGCAGCCGGGGAGAGCGGTTGGCTTCTGAGAGGCGAAGAACGAAACCGGCTTGTGTGCGCAGCCTTGGCACTGCTGGAGTACAGTGGCTGCAGCTGCCAGCCCTTTCAGTTAACCTCTGGCATGCTTCTGGCAGGTGCTCCAGGACGACTTTCCTGCGTTTTGACTTGGTCCTGATGCAGACGAATCTGGAGAATTCTTGTTCGTGCCCTGAGCTCCCGAGATGCAGAGAAGAAGGGCTGCGCTGAGTTGCTCGGGAAGCAAGAACATAGACAGCGCCTTGTGTTTGGGAGTGAGAAGCTGCTGGTTTTTTACAATTGACTTCGCTGTGCACTGAATGCCAGGGTGAGCTGTGCACTCCTCTACAACGAGAAGGACAGCAGAAAACAGAGAGCACGGACGTCTGACAGCCGTTTGAAGCTTGCCTAGGAAAGAGCAGTGTTTTTGGAGTGTTCAGCAAATATATGTTTCTGGGCAAGGGCGGGATGCGTGCACTGCGCTGGCAAGCTTTCTCCCTGCGAGACACGCTGGAAAAGCTTTTCGCTATGATGCAGTCTGATAGAGACGCAGACTTCGGCTCTCCGCAGCTGTCCGCAGGAAAGCGGCGGTTGCCGGCTTCTTTCTGCCGAAGCCGCGCTTTGCAGCCTACAAGTGCGGTTCACGTCAGCGGTGCACCTAGTAGCCGCTTCTTCACCTCCGGCAGCCGGGGAGAGCAGTTGGCTTCTGAGAGGCGAAGAACGAAACCGGCTTGTGTGCGCAGCCTTGGCACTGCTAGAGGACGGTGGCTGCAGCTGCCAGCCCTTTCAGTTAACCTCTGGCATGCTTCTGGCAGGTGCTCCAGGACGACTATCCTGCCTTTTGACTTGGTCCTGATGCAGACGAATCTGGAGAATTCTTGTTCGTGACCTGAGCTCCCGAGATGCAGAGAAGAAGTGCTGCGCTGTGTTGCTCGGGAAGCAAGAACATAGACAGCGCCTTGTGTTTGGGAGTGAGCAGCTGCTGGTTTTTTGCAATTGACTTCGCTGTGCACTGAATGCCAGGGTGAGCTGTGCACTCCTCTACAACGAGCAGGGCAGCAGAAAACAGAGAGCACGGACGTCTGACAGCAGTTTGAAGCTTGCCTAGGAAAGAGCAGTGTTTTTAGAGTGTTCAGCAAATATATGTTTCTGGGCAAGGGCGGGATGCGTGCACAGTGCTGGCAAGCTTTCTCCCTGCGAGACACGCTGGAAAAGCTTTTCGCTATGATGCAGTCTGATAGAGATGCAGACTCCGGCTCTCCGCAGCTGTCCGCAGGGAAGCGGCGGTTGCCGGCTTCTTTCTGCCGAAGCCGCGCTTTGCAGCCTACAAGTGCATTCGTCAGCGGTGCACCTAGTAGCCGCTTCTTTGCCTCCGGCAGCCGGGGAGAGCGGTTGGCTTCTGAGAGGCGAAGAACGAAACCGGCTTGTGTGCGAAGCCTTGGCACTGCTAGAGTAGAGTGGCTGCAGCTGCCAGCCCTTTCAGTTCACCTCTGGCATGCTTCTGGCAGGTGCTCCAGGACGACTTTCCTGCGTTTTGACTTGGTCCTGATGCAGACGAATCTGGAGTATTCTAGTTCGTGCCCTGAGCTTCCGAGATGCAGAGAAGAAGGGCTGCACTGAGTTGCTCGGGAAGCAAGGACATAGACAGCGCCTTGTGTTTGGGAGTGAGCAGCTGCTGGTTTTTTGCAATTGACTTCGCTGTGCACTGAATGCCAGGGTGAGCTGTGCACTCCTCTACAACGAGCAGGGCAGCAGAAAACAGAGAGCACGGACGTCTGACAGCAGTTTGAAGCTTGCCTAGGAAAGACTAGTGTTTTTGGAGTGTTCAGCAAATATATGTTTCTGGGCAAGGGCGGGATGCGTGCAGTGTGCTGGCAAGCTCTCTCCCTGCGAGACACGCTGGAAAAGCTTTTCGCTATGATGCAGTCTGATAGAGACGCAGACTCCGGCTCTCCGCAGCTGTCCGCAGGGAAGCGTCGGTTGCCGGCGTCTTTCTGCCGAAGCCGCGCTTTGCAGCCTACAAGTGCGGTTCACGTCAGCGGTGCACCTAGTAGCCGCTTCTTCGCCACCGGCAGCCGGGGAGAGCGGTTGGCTTCTGAGAGGCGAAGAACGAAATCGGCTTGTGTGCGCAGCCTTGGCACTGCTAGAGGACGGTGGCTGCAGCTGCCAGCCCTTTCAGTTCACCTCTGGGATACTTCTGGCAGGTGCTCCAGGACGACTTTCCGGCGTTTTGACTTGGTCCTGATGCAGACGAATCTGGAGAATTCTTGTTCGTACCCTGAGTTTACGAATTTCAGCGATCTCGATGGCAGTTGCAGAGAAGAAGGGCTGTGCTGAGTTGCTCGGGAAGCAAGGACATAGACAGCGCCTTGTGTTTGGGAGTGAGCAGCTGCTGGTTTTTTGCAATTGACTTCGCTGTGCACTGAATGCCAGGGTGAGCTGTGCACTCCTCTACAACGAGCAGGGCAGCAGAAAACAGAGAGCACGGACGTCTGACAGCTGTTTGAAGCTTGCCTAGGAAAGAGCAGTGTTTTTAGAGTGTTCAGCAAATATATGTTTCTGGGCAAGGGAGGGATGCGTGCAGTGTGCTGGCAAGCTCTCTCCCTGCGAGACACGCTGGAAAAGCTTTTCGCTATGATGCAGTCTGATAGAGACGCAGACTCCGGCTCTCCGCAGCTGTACGCAGGGAAGCGGCGGTTGCCGGCTTCTTTCTGCCGAAGCCGCGCTTTGCAGCCTACAAGTGCGGTTCACGTCAGCGGTGCACCTAGTAGCCGCTTCTTCGCCTCCAGCAGCCGGGGAGAGCGGTTGGCTTCTTAGAGGCGAAGAACGAAACCGGCTTGTGTGCGCAGCCTTGGCACTGCTAGAGGACGGTGGCTGCAGCTGCCAGCCCTTTCAGTTCCCCGCAGGCATGCTTCTGGCAGGTGCTCCAGGAAGACTTTCCTGCGTTTTTACTTGGTCCGGATGCAGACGAATCTGGAGAATTCTTGTTCGTACCCTGAGTTTACGAATTTCAGATATCTCGATGGCCGCTGCAGAGAAGAAGGGCTGTGCTGAATTGCTCGGGAAGCAAGGACATAGACAGCGCCTTGTGTTTGGGAGTGAGCAGCTGCTGGTTTTTTGCAGTTGACTTCGCTGTGCACTGAATGTCAGGTGGAGCTGTGCACTCTTCTACAACGAGCAGGACACCACAAAACAGAGAGCACAGATGTCTGACAGCAGTTTGAAGCTTGCCTAGGAAAGAGTAGTGTTTTTGTAGTGTTCAGCAAATATATGTTTCTGGGCAAGGGCGGGATGCGTGCACAGTGCTGGCAAGCTTTCTCCCTGCGAGACACGCTGGAAAAGCTTTTCGCTATGATGCAGTCTGATAGAGACGCAGACTCCGGCTCTCCGCAGCTGTCCGCAGGGAAGCGTCGGTTGCCGGCGTCTTTCTGCCGAAGCCGCGCTTTGCAGCCTACAAGTGCGGTTCACGTCAGCGGTGCACCTAGTAGCCGCTTCTTCGCCTCCGGCAGCCGGGGAGAGCGGTTGGCTTCTGAGAGGCGAAGAACGAAACCGGCTTGTGTGCGAAGCCTTGGCACTGCTAGAGTACAGTGGCTGCAGCTGCCAGCCCTTTCATTTCACCTCTGGCATGCTTCTGGCAGGTGCTCCAGGACGACTTTCCTGCGTTTTGACTTGGTCCTGATGCAGACGAATCTGGAGAATTCTAGTTCGTGCCCTGAGCTTCCGAGATGCAGAGAAGAAGGGCTGCGCTGAGTTGCTCGGGAAGCAAGGACATAGACAGCGCCTTGTGTTTGGGAATGAGAAGCTGCTGGTTTTTTGCAATTGACTTCGCTGTGCACTGAATGCCAGGGTGAGCTGTGCACTCCTCTACAACGAGCAGGACAGCAGAAAACAGAGAGCACGGACGTCTGACAGCCGTTTGAAGCTTGCCTAGGAAAGACTAGTGTTTTTGGAGTGTTCAGCAAATATATGTTTCTGGGCAAGGGCGGGATGCGTGCACTGCGCTGGCAAGCTTTCTCCCTGCGAGACACGCTGGAAAAGCTTTTCGCTATGATGCAGTCTGATAGAGACGCAGACTTCGGCTCTCCGCAGCTGTCCGCAGGAAAGCGGCGGTTGCCGGCTTCTTTCTGCCGAAGCCGCGCTTTGCAGCCTACAAGTGCGGTTCACGTCAGCGGTGCACCTAGTAGCCGCTTCTTCGCCACCGGCAGCCGGGGAGAGCGGTTGGCTTCTGAGAGGCGAAGAACGAAATCGGCTTGTGTGCGCAGCCTTGGCACTGCTAGAGGACGGTGGCTGCAGCTGCCAGCCCTTTCAGTTCACCTCTGGGATACTTCTGGCAGGGGCTCCAGGACGACTTTCCTGCGTTTTGACTTGGTCCTGATGCAGACGAATCTGGAGAATTCTTGTTCGTGACCTGAGCTCCCGAGATGCAGAGAAGAAGTGCTGCGCTGTGTTGCTCGGGAAGCAAGAACATAGACAGCGCCTTGTGTTTGGGAGTGAGCAGCTGCTGGTTTTTTGCAGTTGACTTCGCTGTGCACTGAATGTCAGGTGGAGCTGTGCACTCTTCTACAACCAGCAGGACAGCAGAAAATAGAGAGCACAGATGTCTTACAGCAGTTTGAAGCTTGCCTAGGAAAGAGTAGTGTTTTGGAGTGTTCAGCAAATATATGTTTCTGGGCAAGGGCGGGATGCGTGCAGTGTGCTTGCAAGCTTTCTCCCTGCGAGACACGCTGAAAAGCTTTCGCTATGATGCAGTCGGCTAGACAAGCAGACTTCGGCTCTCCGCAGCTGTCCGCAGGGAAGCGGCGGTTGCCGGCGTCTTTCTGCCGAAGCCGCGCTTTGCTGCCTACAAGTGCTGTTCACGCAGCGGTGCACCTAATAGCCGCTTCTTCGCCTCCGGGAGCCGGGGGGAGCGGTTGGCTTCTGAGAGGCGAAGAACGAAACCGGCTTGTGTGCGCAGCCTTGGCACTGCAAAAGGACGGTGGCTGCAGGTGCCAGCCCTTTCACTTCACCTCTGGGATGCTTCTGGCAGGTGCTCCAGGACGACTTTCCTGCGTTTTGACTTGGTCCAGATGCAGATGAATCTGGAGAATTCTCGTTTGTTCCCTGAGCTTCCGAGATGCAGAAAAGAAGGGCTGCGCTGAGTTGCTCGGGAAGCAAGGACATAGACAGCGCCTTGTGTTTGGGAGTGAGCAGCTGCTGGTTTTTTGCAGTTGACTTCGCTGTGCACTGAATGTCAGGTGGAGCTGTGCACTCCTCTACAACGAGCAGGGCAGCAGAAAACAGAGAGCACGCACGTCTGAGAGCAGTTTGAAGCTTGCCTAGGACAGTGTAATGTTTGTGGAGTGTTCAGCAGATCCATGTTTCTGGGCAAGGGCGAGATGCGTGCACAGTGCTGGCAAGCTTTCTCCCTGCGAAACACGCTGGAAAAGCTTTTCGCTATGATGCAGTCCGCTTGAGACGCAGACTTCGTCTCTCCGTAGCTGTCCGCAGGGAAGCGGCGGTTGCCGGCGTCTTTCTGCCGAAGCCGCGCTTTGCAGCCTACAAGTGCGGTTCACGTCAGCGGTGCACCTAGTAGCCGCTTCTTCGCCTCCGGCAGCCGGGGAGAGCGGTTGGCTTCTGAGAGGTGAAGAACGAAACCGGCTTGTGTGCGCAGCCTTGGCACTGCTGGAGGACGGTGGCTGCAGCTGCCAGCCCTTTCATTTCCCCGCAGGCATGTTTCTGGCAGGTCCTCCAGGACGACTTTCCTGCGTTTTGACTTGGTCCGGATGCAGACGAATCTGGAGAATTCTCGTTTGTTCCCTGAGCTTCCGAGATGCAGAAAAGAAGGGCTGCGCTGAGTTGCTCGGGAAGCAAGGACATAGACAGCGCCTTGGGTTTGGGAGTGAGCAGCTGCTGTTTTTTTGCAGTTGACTTCGCTGTGCACTGAATGTCAGGTGGAGCTGTGCACTCTTCTACAACCAGCAGGACAGCAGAAAACAGAGAGCACAGATGTCTTACAGCAGTTTGAAGCTTGCCTAGGAAAGAGTAGTGTTTTGGAGTGTTCAGCAAATATATGTTTCTGGGCAAGGGCGGGATGCGTGCAGTGTGCTTGCAAGCTTTCTCCCTGCGAGACACGCTGAAAAGCTTTCGCTATGATGCAGTCGGCTAGACACGCAGACTTCGGCTCTCCGCAGCTGTCCGCAGGGAAGCGGCGGTTGCCGGCGTCTTTCTGCCGAAGCCGCGCTTTGCTGCCTACAAATGCTGTTCACGCAGCGGTGCACCTAATAGCCGCTTCTTCGCCTCCGGGAGCCGGGGGGAGCGGTTGGCTTCTGAGAGGCGAAGAACGAAATCGGCTTGTGTGCGCAGCCTTGGCACTGCAAAAGGACGGTGGCTGCAGGTGCCAGCCCTTTCACTTCACCTCTGGGATGCTTCTGGCAGGTGCTCCAGGACGACTTTCCTGCGTTTTGACTTGGTCCAGATGCAGACGAATCTGGAGAATTCTCGTTTGTTCCCTGAGCTTCCGAGATGCAGAAAAGAAGGGCTGCGCTGAGTTGCTCGGGAAGCAAGGACATAGACAGCGCCTTGTGTTTGGGAGTGAGCAGCTGCTGGTTTTTTGCAGTTGACTTCGCTGTGCACTGAATGTCAGGTGGAGCTGTGCACTCCTCTACAACGAGCAGGGCAGCAGAAAACAGAGAGCACGCACGTCTGAGAGCAGTTTGAAGCTTGCCTAGGACAGAGTAATGTTTGTGGAGTGTTCAGCAGATCCATGTTTCTGGGCAAGGGCGGGATGCGTGCACAGTGCTGGCAAGCTTTCTCCCTGCGAGACACGCTGGAAAAGCTTTTCGCTATGATGCAGTCCGCTTGAGACGCAGACTTCGTCTCTCCGTAGCTGTCCGCAGGGAAGCGGCGGTTGCCGGCGTCTTTCTGCCGAAGCCGCGCTTTGCAGCCTACAAGTGCGGTTCACGTCAGCGGTGCACCTAGTAGCCGCTTCTTCGCCTCCGGCAGCCGGGGAGAGCGGTTGGCTTCTGAGAGGCGAAGAACGAAACCGGCTTGTATGCGCTGCCTTGGCACTGCTAGAAGAGGGTGGTTGCAGCTGCCAGCCCTTTGAGTTCACCTCTGGCATGCTCCTGGCAGGTGCTCCAGGACGACTTTCCTGCGTTTTGACTTGGTCCGGATGCAGACGAATCTGGAGAATTCTTCTTCGTTCCCTGAGCTTCCGAGTTGCAGACAACTCGATGGCAGCTGCAGAGAAGAAGGGCTGTGCTGAGTTGCTCGGGAAGCAAGGACATAGACAGCGCCTTGGGTTTGGGAGTGAGCAGCTGCTGGTTTTTTGCAGTTGACTTCGCTGTGCACTGAATGTCAGGTGGAGCTGTGTACTCTTCTACAACGAGCAGGACACCACAAAACAGAGAGCACAGATGTCTGACAGCAGTTTGAAGCTTGCCTAGGAAAGAGTAGTGTTTTTGGAGTGTTCAGCAAATATATGTTTCTGGGCAAGGGCGGGATGCGTGCACAGTGCTGGCAAGCTTTCTCCCTGCGAGACACGCTGGAAAAGCTTTTCGCTATGATGCACACTGATAGAGACGCAGACTCCGGCTCTCCGCAGCTGTCCGCAGGGAAGCGGCGGTTGCCGGCTTCTTTCTGCCGAAGCCGCGCTTTGCAGCCTACAAGTGCGGTTCACGTCAGCGGTGCACCTAGTAGCCGCTTCTTCGCCTCCGGCAGCCGGGGAGAGCGGTTGGCTTCTTAGAGGCGAAGAACGAAACCGGCTTGTGTGCGAAGCCTTGGCACTGCTAGAGTACAGTGGCTGCAGCTGCCAGCCCTTTCAGTTCATCTCTGGCATGCTTCTGGCAGGTGCTCCAGGACGACTTTCCTGCGTTTTGACTTGGTCCTGATGCAGACGAATCTGGAGAATTCTAGTTCGTGCCCTGAGCTTCCGAGATGCAGAGAAGAAGGGCTGCGCTGAGTTGCTCGGGAAGCAAGGACATAGACAGCGCCCTGTGTTTGGGAGTGAGAAGCTGCTGGGTTTTTGCAGTTGCCTTCGCTGTGCACTGAATGTCAGGTGGAGCTGTGCACTCCTCTACAACGAGCAGGACAGCAGAAAACAGAGAGCACGGACGTCTGACAGCCGTTTGAAGCTTGCCTAGGAAAGAGCAGTGTTTTTGGAGTGTTCAGCAAATATATGTTTCTGGGCAAGGGCGGGATGCGTGCACTGTGCTGGCGAGCTTTCTCCCTGCGAGACACGCTGGAAAAGCTTTTCGCTATGATGCAGTCTGATAGAGACGCAGACTCCGGCTCTCCGCAGCTGTCCGCAGGGAAGCGTCGGTTGCGGGCGTCTTTCTGCCGAAGCCGCGCTTTGCAGCCTACAAGTGCGTTTCACGTCAGCGGTGCACCTAGTAGCCGCTTCTTCGCCACCGGCAGCCGGGGAGAGCGGTTGGCTTCTGAGAGGCGAAGAACGAAATCGGCTTGTGTGCGCAGCCTTGGCACTGCTAGAGGACGGTGGCTGCAGCTGCCAGCCCTTTCAGTTCACCTCTGGGATACTTCTGGCAGGGGCTCCAGGACGACTTTCCTGCGTTTTGACTTGGTCCTGATGCAGACGAATCTGGAGAATTCTTGTTCGTGACCTGAGCTCCCGAGATGCAGAGAAGAAGTGCTGCGCTGTGTTGCTCGGGAAGCAAGAACATAGACAGCGCCTTGTGTTTGGGAGTGAGCAGCTGCTGGTTTTTTGCAGTTGACTTCGCTGTGCACTGAATGTCAGGTGGAGCTGTGCACTCCTCTACAACGAGCAGGGCAGCAGAAAACAGAGAGCACGCACGTCTGAGAGCAGTTTGAAGCTTGCCTAGGACAGGGTAATGTTTGTGGAGTGTTCAGCAGATCCAAGTTTCTGGGCAAGGGCGAGATGCGTGCACAGTGCTGGCAAGCTTTCTCCCTGCGAAACACGCTGGAAAAGCTTTTCGCTATGATGCAGTCTGATAGAGACGCAGACTCCGGCTCTCCGCAGCTGTCCGCAGGGAAGCGTCGGTTGCCGGCGTCTTTCTGCCGAAGCCGCGCTTTGCAGCCTACAAGTGCGGTTCACGTCAGCGGTGCACCTAGTAGCCGCTTCTTCGCCACCGGCAGCCGGGGAGAGCAGTTGGCTTCTGAGAGGCGAAGAACGAAATCGGCTTGTGTGCGCAGCCTTGGCACTGCTAGAGGACGGTGGCTGCAGCTGCCAGCCCTTTCAGTTCACCTCTGGGATACTTCTGGCAGGTGCTCCAGGACGACTTTCCTGCGTTTTGACTTGGTCCTGATGCAGACGAATCTGGAGAATTCTTGTTCGTGACCTGAGCTCCCGAGATGCAGAGAAGAAGTGCTGCGCTGTGTTGCTCGGGAAGCAAGAACATAGACAGCGCCTTGTGTTTGGGAGTGAGCAGCTGCTGGTTTTTTGCAGTTGACTTCGCTGTGCACTGAATGTCAGGTGGAGCTGTGCACTCTTCTACAACGAGCAGGACAGCAGAAAACAGAGAGCACAGATGTCTTACAGCAGTTTGAAGCTTGCCTAGGAAAGAGTAGTGTTTTGGAGTGTTCAGCAAATATATGTTTCTGGGCAAGGGCGGGATGCGTGCAGTGTGCTTGCAAGCTTTCTCCCTGCGAGACACGCTGAAAAGCTTTCGCTATGATGCAGTCGGCTAGACACGCAGACTTCGGCTCTCCGCAGCTGTCCGCACGGAAGCGGCGGTTGCCGGCGTCTTTCTGCCGAAGCCGCGCTTTGCTGCCTACAAGTGCTGTTCACGCAGCGGTGCACCTAATAGCCGCTTCTTTGCCTCCGGGAGCCGGGGGGAGCGGTTATCTTCTGAGAGGCGAAGAACGAAACCGGCTTGTGTGCGCAGCCTTGGCACTGCAAAAGGACGGTGGCTGCAGGTGCCAGCCCTTTCACTTCACCTCTGGGATGCTTCTGGCAGGTGCTCCAGGACGACTTTCCTGCGTTTTGACTTGGTCCAGATGCAGACGAATCTGGAGAATTCTCGTTTGTTCCCTGAGCTTCCGAGATGCAGAAAAGAAGGGCTGCGCTGAGTTGCTCGGGAAGCAAGGACATAGACAGCGCCTTGTGTTTGGGAGTGAGCAGCTGCTGGTTTTTTGCAGTTGACTTCGCTGTGCACTGAATGTCAGGTGGAGCTGTGCACTCCTCTACAACGAGCAGGGCAGCAGAAAACAGAGAGCACGCACGTCTGAGAGCAGTTTGAAGCTTGCCTAGGACAGAGTAATGTTTGTGGAGTGTTCAGCAGATCCATGTTTCTGGGCAAGGGCGGGATGCGTGCACAGTGCTGGCAAGCTTTCTCCCTGCGAGACACGCTGGAAAAGCTTTTCGCTATGATGCAGTCCGCTTGAGACGCAGACTTCGTCTCTCCGTAGCTGTCCGCAGGGAAGCGGCGGTTGCCGGCGTCTTTCTGCCGAAGCCGCGCTTTGCAGCCTACAAGTGCGGTTCACGTCAACGGTGCACCTAGTAGCCGCTTCTTCGCCTCCGGCAGCCGGGGAGAGCGGTTGGCTTCTGAGAGGCGAAGAACGAAACCGGTTTGTGTGCGCAGCCTTGGCACTGCTGGAGGACGGTGGCTGCAGCTGCCAGCCCTTTCATTTCCCCGCAGGCATGTTTCTGGCAGGTGCTCCAGGACGACTTTCCTGCGTTTTGACTTGGTCCTGATGCAGACGAATCTGGAGAATTCTTCTTCGTTCCCTGAGCTTCCAAGTTGCAGACTACTCGATGGCAGTTGCAGAGAAGAAGGGCTGTGCTGAGTTGCTCGGGAAGCAAGGACATAGACAGCGCCTTGTGTTTGGGAGTGAGCAGCTGCTGGTTTTTTGCAGTTGACTTCGCTGTGCACTGAATGTCAGGTGGAGCTGTGCACTCCTCTACAACGAGCAGGGCAGCAGAAAACAGTGAGGACAGATGTCTGACAGCAGTTTGAAGCTTGCCTAGGAAAGAGTAGTGTTTTTGGAGTGTTCAGCAAATATATGTTTCTGGGCAAGGGCGGGATGCGTGCACTGCGCTGGCAAGCTTTCTCCCTGCGAAACACGCTGGAAAAGCTTTTCGCTATGATGCAGTCCGCTTGAGACGCAGACTTCGTCTCTCCGTAGCTGCCCGCAGGGAAGCGGCGGTTGCCGGCGTCTTTCTGCCGAAGCCGCGCTTTGCAGCCTACAAGTGCGGTTCACGTCAGCGGTGCACCTAGTAGCCGCTTCTTCGCCTCCGGCAGCCGGGGAGAGCGGTTGGCTTCTGAGAGGCGAAGAACGAAACCGGCTTGTATGCGCTGCCTTGGCACTGCTAGAAGACGGTGGTTGCAGCTGCCAGCCCTTTGAGTTCACCTCTGGCATGCTCCTGGCAGGTGCTCCAGGACGACTTTCCTGCGTTTTGACTTGGTCCGGATGCAGACGAATCTGGAGAATTCTTCTTCGTTCCCTGAGCTTCCGAGTTGCAGACAACTCGATGGCAGCTGCAGAGAAGAAGGGCTGTGCTGAGTTGCTCGGGAAGCAAGGACATAGACAGCGCCTTGGGTTTGGGAGTGAGCAGCTGCTGGTTTTTTGCAGTTGACTTCGCTGTGCACTGAATGTCAGGTGGAGCTGTGTACTCTTCTACAACGAGCAGGACACCACAAAACAGAGAGCACAGATGTCTGACAGCAGTTTGAAGCTTGCCTAGGAAAGAGTAGTGTTTTTGGAGTGTTCAGCAAATATATGTTTCTGGGCAAGGGCGGGATGCGTGCACAGTGCTGGCAAGCTTTCTCCCTGCGAGACACGCTGGAAAAGCTTTTCGCTATGATGCAGTCTGATAGAGACGCAGACTCCGGCTCTCCGCAGCTGTCCGCAGGGAAGCGTCGGTTGCCGGCGTCTTTCTGCCGAAGCCGCGCTTTGCAGCCTACAAGTGCGGTTCACGTCAGCGGTGCACCTAGTAGCCGCTTCTTCGCCACCGGCAGCCGGGGAGAGCGGTTGGCTTCTGAGAGGCGAAGAACGAAATCGGCTTGTGTGCGCAGCCTTGGCACTGCTAGAGGACGGTGGCTGCAGCTGCCAGCCCTTTCAGTTCACCTCTGGGATACTTCTGGCAGGGGCTCCAGGACGACTTTCCTGCGTTTTGACTTGGTCCTGATGCAGACGAATCTGGAGAATTCTTGTTCGTGACCTGAGATCCCGAGATGCAGAGAAGAAGTGCTGCGCTGTGTTGCTCGGGAAGCAAGAACATAGACAGCGCCTTGTGTTTGGGAGTGAGCAGCTGCTGGTTTTTTGCAGTTGACTTCGCTGTGCACTGAATGTCAGGTGGAGCTGTGCACTCTTCTACAACCAGCAGGACAGCAGAAAACAGAGAGCACAGATGTCTTACAGCAGTTTGAAGCTTGCCTAGGAAAGAGTAGTGTTTTGGAGTGTTCAGCAAATATATGTTTCTGGGCAAGGGCGGGATGCGTGCAGTGTGCTTGCAAGCTTTCTCCCTGCGAGACACGCTGAAAAGCTTTCGCTATGATGCAGTCGGCTAGACACGCAGACTTCGGCTCTCCGCAGCTGTCCGCAGGGAAGCGGCGGTTGCCGGCGTCTTTCTGCCGAAGCCGCGCTTTGCTGCCTACAAGTGCTGTTCACGCAGCGGTGCACCTAATAGCCGCTTCTTCGCCTCCGGGAGCCGGGGGGAGCGGTTGGCTTCAGAGAGGCGAAGAACGAAACCGGCTTGTGTGCGCAGCCTTGGCACTGCAAAAGGACGGTGGCTGCAGGTGCCAGCCCTTTCACTTCACCTCTGGGATGCTTCTGGCAGGTGCTCCAGGACGACTTTCCTGCGTTTTGACTTGGTCCAGATGCAGACGAATCTGGAGAATTCTCGTTTGTTCCCTGAGCTTCGGAGATGCAGAAAAGAAGGGCTGCGCTGAGTTGCTCGGGAAGCAAGGACATAGACAGCGCCTTGTGTTTGGGAGTGAGCAGCTGCTGGTTTTTTGCAGTTGACTTCGCTGTGCACTGAATGTCAGGTGGAGCTGTGCACTCCTCTACAACGAGCAGGACAGCAGAAAACAGAGAGCACGCACGTCTGAGAGCAGTTTGAAGCTTGCCTAGGACAGGGTAATGTTTGTGGAGTGTTCAGCAGATCCATGTTTCTGGGCAAGGGCGAGATGCGTGCACAGTGCTGGCAAGCTTTCTCCCTGCGAAACACGCTGGAAAAGCTTTTCGCTATGATGCAGTCCGCTTGAGACGCAGACTTCGTCTCTCCGTAGCTGTCCGCAGGGAAGCGGCGGTTGCCGGCGTCTTTCTGCCGAAGCCGCGCTTTGCAGCCTACAAGTGCGGTTCACGTCAGCGGTGCACCTAGTAGCCGCTTCTTCGCCTCCGGCAGCCGGGGAGAGCGGTTGGCTTCTGAGAGGCGAAGAACGAAACCGGCTTGTGTGCGCAGCCTTGGCACTGCTGGAGGATGGTGGCTGCAGCTGCCAGCCCTTTCATTTCCCCGCAGGCATGTTTCTGGCAGGTGCTCCAGGACGACTTTCCTGCGTTTTGACTTGGTCCGGATGCAGACGAATCTGGAGAATTCTTCTTCGTTCCCTGAGCTTCCGAGTTGCAGACAACTCGATAGCAGCTGCAGAGAAGAAGGGCTGTGCTGAGTTGCTCGGGAAGCAAGGACATAGACAGCACCTTGGGTTTGGGAGTGAGCAGCTGCTGGTTTTTTGCAGTTGACTTCGCTGTGCACTGAATGTCAGGTGGAGCTGTGTACTCTTCTACAACGAGCAGGACACCACAAAACAGAGAGCACAGATGTCTGACAGCAGTTTGAAGCTTGCCAGGGAAAGAGTAGTGTTTTTGGAGTGTTCAGCAAATATATGTTTCTGGGCAAGGGCGGGATGCGTGCACAGTGCTGGCAAGCTTTCTCCCTGCGAGACACGCTGGAAAAGCTTTTCGCTATGATGCAGTCTGATAGAGACGCAGACTCCGGCTCTCCGCAGCTGTCCGCAGGGAAGCGGCGGTTGCCGGCTTCTTTCTGCCGAAGCCGCGCTTTGCAGCCTACAAGTGCGGTTCACGTCAGCGGTGCACCTAGTAGCCGCTTCTTCGCCTCCGGCAGCCGGGGAGAGCGGTTGGCTTCTTAGAGGCGAGAAACGAAACCGGCTTGTGTGCGAAGCCTTGGCACTGCTAGAGTACAGTGGCTGCAGCTGCCAGCCCTTGCAGTTCATCTCTGGCATGCTTCTGGCAGGTGCTCCAGGACGACTTTCCTGCGTTTTGACTTGGTCCTGATGCAGACGAATCTGGAGAATTCTAGTTCGTGCCCTGAGCTTCCGAGATGCAGAGAAGAAGGTCTGCGCTGAGTTGCTCGGGAAGCAAGGACATAGACAGCGCCCTGTGTTTGGGAGTGAGAAGCTGCTGGGTTTTTGCAGTTGCCTTCGCTGTGCACTGAATGTCAGGTGGAGCTGTGCACTCCTCTACAACGAGCAGGACAGCAGAAAACAGAGAGCACGGACGTCTGACAGCCGTTTGAAGCTTGCCTAGGAAAGAGCAGTGTTTTTGGAGTGTTCAGCAAATATATGTTTCTGGGCAAGGGCGGGATGCGTGCACTGTGCTGGCGAGCTTTCTCCCTGCGAGACACGCTGGAAAAGCTTTTCGCTATGATGCAGTCTGATAGAGACGCAGACTCCGGCTCTCCGCAGCTGTCCGCAGGGAAGCGTCGGTTGCCGGCGTCTTTCTGCCGAAGCCGCGCTTTGCAGCCTACAAGTGCGGTTCACGTCAGCGGTGCACCTAGTAGCCGCTTCTTCGCCACCGGCAGCCGGGGAGAGCGGTTGGCTTCTGAGAGGCGAAGAACGAAATCGGCTTGTGTGCGCAGCCTTGGCACTGCTAGAGGACGGTGGCTGCAGCTGCCAGCCCTTTCAGTTCACCTCTGGGATACTTCTGGCAGGGGCTCCAGGACGACTTTCCTGCGTTTTGACTTGGTCCTGATGCAGACGAATCTGGAGAATTCTTGTTCGTGACCTGAGCTCCCTAGATGCAGAGAAGAAGTGCTGCGCTGTGTTGCTCGGGAAGCAAGAACATAGACAGCGCCTTGTGTTTGGGAGTGAGCAGCTGCTGGTTTTTTGCAGTTGACTTCGCTGTGCACTGAATGTCAGGTGGAGCTGTGCACTCTTCTACAACCAGCAGGACAGCAGAAAACAGAGAGCACAGATGTCTTACAGCAGTTTGAAGCTTGCCTAGGAAAGAGTAGTGTTTTGGAGTGTTCAGCAAATATATGTTTCTGGGCAAGGGCGGGATGCGTGCAGTGTGCTTGCAAGCTTTCTCCCTGCGAGACACGCTGAAAAGCTTTCGCTATGATGCAGTCGGCTAGACACGCAGACTTCGGCTCTCCGCAGCTGTCCGCAGGGAAGCGGCGGTTGCCGGCGTCTTTCTGCCGAAGCCGCGCTTTGCTGCCTACAAGTGCTGTTCACGCAGCGGTGCACCTAATAGCCGCTTCTTCGCCTCCGGGAGCCGGGGGGAGCGGTTATCTTCTGAGAGGCGAAGAACGAAACCGGCTTGTGTGCGCAGCCTTGGCACTGCAAAAGGACGGTGGCTGCAGGTGCCAGCCCTTTCACTTCACCTCTGGGATGCTTCTGGCAGGTGCTCCAGGACGACTTTCCTGCGTTTTGACTTCGTCCAGATGCAGACGAATCTGGAGAATTCTCGTTTGTTCCCTGAGCTTCCGAGATGCAGAAAAGAAGGGCTGCGCTGAGTTGCTCGGGAAGCAAGGACATAGACAGCGCCTTGGGTTTGGGAGTGAGCAGCTGCTGTTTTTTTGCAGTTGACTTCGCTGTGCACTGAATGTCAGGTGGAGCTGTGCACTCTTCTACAACCAGCAGGACAGCAGAAAACAGAGAGCACAGATGTCTTACAGCAGTTTGAAGCTTGCCTAGGAAAGAGTAGTGTTTTGGAGTGTTCAGCAAATATATGTTTCTGGGCAAGGGCGGGATGCGTGCAGTGTGCTTGCAAGCTTTCTCCCTGCGAGACACGCTGAAAAGCTTTCGCTATGATGCAGTCGGCTAGACACGCAGACTTCGGCTCTCCGCAGCTGTCCGCAGGGAAGCGGCGGTTGCCGGCGTCTTTCTGCCGAAGCCGCGCTTTGCTGCCTACAAGTGCTGTTCACGCAGCGGTGCACCTAATAGCCGCTTCTTCGCCTCCGGGAGCCGGGGGGAGCGGTTGGCTTCTGAGAGGCGAAGAACGAAACCGGCTTGTGTGCGCAGCCTTGGCACTGGAAAAGGACGGTGGCTGCAGGTGCCAGCCCTTTCACTTCACCTCTGGGATGCTTCTGGCAGGTGCTCCAGGACGACTTTCCTGCGTTTTGACTTGGTCCAGATGCAGACGAATCTGGAGAATTCTCGTTTGTTCCCTGAGCTTCCGAGATGCAGAAAAGAAGGGCTGCGCTGAGTTGCTCGGGAAGCAAGGACATAGACAGCGCCTTGTGTTTGGGAGTGAGCAGCTGCTGGTTTTTTGCAGTTGACTTCGCTGTGCACTGAATGTCAGGTGGAGCTGTGCACTCCTCTACAACGAGCAGGGCAGCAGAAAACAGAGAGCACGCACGTCTGAGAGCAGTTTGAAGCTTGCCTAGGACAGAGTAATGTTTGTGGAGTGTTCAGCAGATATATGTTTCTGGGCAAGGGCGGGATGCGTGCACAGTGCTGGCAAGCTTTCTCCCTGCGAGACACGCTGGAAAAGCTTTTCGCTATGATGCAGTCCGCTTGAGACGCAGACTTCGTCTCTCCGTAGCTGTCCGCAGGGAAGCGGCGGTTGCCGGCGTCTTTCTGCCGAAGCCGCGCTTTGCAGCCTACAAGTGCGGTTCACGTCAGCGGTGCACCTAGTAGCCGCTTCTTCGCCTCCGGCAGCCGGGGAGAGCGGTTGGCTTCTGAGAGGCGAAGAACGAAACCGGTTTGTGTGCGCAGCCTAGGCACTGCTGGAGGACGGTGGCTGCAGCTGCCAGCCCTTTCATTTCCCAGCAGGCATGTTTCTGGCAGGTGCTCCAGGACGACTTTCCTGCGTTTTGACTTGGTCCTGATGCAGACGAATCTGGAGAATTCTTCTTCGTTCCCTGAGCTTCCGAGTTGCAGACAACTCGATGGCAGCTGCAGAGAAGAAGGGCTGTGCTGAGTTGCTCGGGAAGCAAGGACATAGACAGCGCCTTGGGTTTGGGAGTGAGCAGCTGCTGGTTTTTTGCAGTTGACTTCGCTGTGCACTGAATGTCAGGTGGAGCTGTGCACTCTTCTACAACGAGCAGGACACCACAAAACAGAGAGCACAGATGTCTGACAGCAGTTTGAAGCTTGCCTAGGAAAGAGTAGTGTTTTTGGAGTGTTCAGCAAATATATGTTTCTGGGCAAGGGCGGGATGCGTGCAGTGTGCTTGCAAGCTTTCTCCCTGCGAGACACGCTGAAAAGCTTTCGCTATGATGCAGTCGGCTAGACACGCAGACTTCGGCTCTCCGCAGCTGTCCGCAGGGAAGCGGCGGTTGCCGGCGTCTTTCTGCCGAAGCCGCGCTTTGCTGCCTACAAGTGCTGTTCACGCAGCGGTGCACCTAATAGCCGCTTCTTCGCCTCCGGGAGCCGGGGGGAGCGGTTATCTTCTGAGAGGCGAAGAACGAAACCGGCTTGTGTGCGCAGCCTTGGCACTGCAAAAGGACGGTGGCTGCAGGTGCCAGCCCTTTCACTTCACCTCTGGGATGCTTCTGGCAGGTGCTCCAGGACGACTTTCCTGCGTTTTGACTTCGTCCAGATGCAGACGAATCTGGAGAATTCTCGTTTGTTCCCTGAGCTTCCGAGATGCAGAAAAGAAGGGCTGCGCTGAGTTGCTCGGGAAGCAAGGACATAGACAGCGCCTTGGGTTTGGGAGTGAGCAGCTGCTGTTTTTTTGCAGTTGACTTCGCTGTGCACTGAATGTCAGGTGGAGCTGTGCACTCTTCTACAACCAGCAGGACAGCAGAAAACAGAGAGCACAGATGTCTTACAGCAGTTTGAAGCTTGCCTAGGAAAGAGTAGTGTTTTGGAGTGTTCAGCAAATATATGTTTCTGGGCAAGGGCGGGATGCGTGCAGTGTGCTTGCAAGCTTTCTCCCTGCGAGACACGCTGAAAAGCTTTCGCTATGATGCAGTCGGCTAGACACGCAGACTTCGGCTCTCCGCAGCTGTCCGCAGGGAAGCGGCGGTTGCCGGCGTCTTTCTGCCGAAGCCGCGCTTTGCTGCCTACAAGTGCTGTTCACGCAGCGGTGCACCTAATAGCCGCTTCTTCGCCTCCGGGAGCCGGGGGGAGCGGTTGGCTTCTGAGAGGCGAAGAACGAAACCGGCTTGTGTGCGCAGCCTTGGCACTGGAAAAGGACGGTGGCTGCAGGTGCCAGCCCTTTCACTTCACCTCTGGGATGCTTCTGGCAGGTGCTCCAGGACGACTTTCCTGCGTTTTGACTTGGTCCAGATGCAGACGAATCTGGAGAATTCTCGTTTGTTCCCTGAGCTTCCGAGATGCAGAAAAGAAGGGCTGCGCTGAGTTGCTCGGGAAGCAAGGACATAGACAGCGCCTTGTGTTTGGGAGTGAGCAGCTGCTGGTTTTTTGCAGTTGACTTCGCTGTGCACTGAATGTCAGGTGGAGCTGTGCACTCCTCTACAACGAGCAGGGCAGCAGAAAACAGAGAGCACGCACGTCTGAGAGCAGTTTGAAGCTTGCCTAGGACAGAGTAATGTTTGTGGAGTGTTCAGCAGATATATGTTTCTGGGCAAGGGCGGGATGCGTGCACAGTGCTGGCAAGCTTTCTCCCTGCGAGACACGCTGGAAAAGCTTTTCGCTATGATGCAGTCCGCTTGAGACGCAGACTTCGTCTCTCCGTAGCTGTCCGCAGGGAAGCGGCGGTTGCCGGCGTCTTTCTGCCGAAGCCGCGCTTTGCAGCCTACAAGTGCGGTTCACGTCAGCGGTGCACCTAGTAGCCGCTTCTTCGCCTCCGGCAGCCGGGGAGAGCGGTTGGCTTCTGAGAGGCGAAGAACGAAACCGGTTTGTGTGCGCAGCCTAGGCACTGCTGGAGGACGGTGGCTGCAGCTGCCAGCCCTTTCATTTCCCAGCAGGCATGTTTCTGGCAGGTGCTCCAGGACGACTTTCCTGCGTTTTGACTTGGTCCTGATGCAGACGAATCTGGAGAATTCTTCTTCGTTCCCTGAGCTTCCGAGTTGCAGACAACTCGATGGCAGCTGCAGAGAAGAAGGGCTGTGCTGAGTTGCTCGGGAAGCAAGGACATAGACAGCGCCTTGGGTTTGGGAGTGAGCAGCTGCTGGTTTTTTGCAGTTGACTTCGCTGTGCACTGAATGTCAGGTGGAGCTGTGCACTCTTCTACAACGAGCAGGACACCACAAAACAGAGAGCACAGATGTCTGACAGCAGTTTGAAGCTTGCCTAGGAAAGAGTAGTGTTTTTGGAGTGTTCAGCAAATATATGTTTCTGGGCAAGGGCGGGATGCGTGCAGTGTGCTTGCAAGCTTTCTCCCTGCGAGACACGCTGAAAAGCTTTCGCTATGATGCAGTCGGCTAGACACGCAGACTTCGGCTCTCCGCAGCTGTCCGCAGGGAAGCGGCGGTTGCCGGCGTCTTTCTGCCGAAGCCGCGCTTTGCTGCCTACAAGTGCTGTTCACGCAGCGGTGCACCTAATAGCCGCTTCTTCGCCTCCGGGAGCCGGGGGGAGCGGTTATCTTCTGAGAGGCGAAGAACGAAACCGGCTTGTGTGCGCAGCCTTGGCACTGCAAAAGGACGGTGGCTGCAGGTGCCAGCCCTTTCACTTCACCTCTGGGATGCTTCTGGCAGGTGCTCCAGGACGACTTTCCTGCGTTTTGACTTGGTCCAGATGCAGACGAATCTGGAGAATTCTTGTTCGTTCCCTGAGCTTCCGAGATGCAGAAAAGAAGGGCTGCGCTGAGTTGCTCGGGAAGCAAGGACATAGACAGCGCCTTGGGTTTGGGAGTGAGCAGCTGCTGTTTTTTTGCAGTTGACTTCGCTGTGCACTGAATGTCAGGTGGAGCTGTGCACTCTTCTACAACCAGCAGGACAGCAGAAAACAGAGAGCACAGATGTCTTACAGCAGTTTGAAGCTTGCCTAGGAAAGAGTAGTGTTTTGGAGTGTTCAGCAAATATATGTTTCTGGGCAAGGGCGGGATGCGTGCAGTGTGCTTGCAAGCTTTCTCCCTGCGAGACACGCTGAAAAGCTTTCGCTATGATGCAGTCGGCTAGACACGCAGACTTCGGCTCTCCGCAGCTGTCCGCAGGGAAGCGGCGGTTGCCGGCGTCTTTCTGCCGAAGCCGCGCTTTGCTGCCTACAAGTGCTGTTCACGCAGCGGTGCACCTAATAGCCGCTTCTTCGCCTCCGGGAGCCGGGGGGAGCGGTTGGCTTCTGAGAGGCGAAGAACGAAACCGGCTTGTGTGCGCAGCCTTGGCACTGGAAAAGGACGGTGGCTGCAGGTGCCAGCCCTTTCACTTCACCTCTGGGATGCTTCTGGCAGGTGCTCCAGGACGACTTTCCTGCGTTTTGACTTGGTCCAGATGCAGACGAATCTGGAGAATTCTCGTTTGTTCCCTGAGCTTCCGAGATGCAGAAAAGAAGGGCTGCGCTGAGTTGCTCGGGAAGCAAGGACATAGACAGCGCCTTGTGTTTGGGAGTGAGCAGCTGCTGGTTTTTTGCAGTTGACTTCGCTGTGCACTGAATGTCAGGTGGAGCTGTGCACTCTTCTACAACGAGCAGGACACCACAAAACAGAGAGCACAGATGTCTGACAGCAGTTTGAAGCTTGCCTAGGAAAGAGTAGTGTTTTTGGAGTGTTCAGCAAATATATGTTTCTGGGCAAGGGCGGGATGCGTGCACAGTGCTGGCAAGCTTTCTCCCTGCGAGACACGCTGGAAAAGCTTTTCGCTATGATGCACACTGATAGAGACGCAGACTCCGGCTCTCCGCAGCTGTCCGCAGGGAAGCGGCGGTTGCCGGCTTCTTTCTGCCGAAGCCGCGCTTTGCAGCCTACAAGTGCGGTTCACGTCAGCGGTGCACCTAGTAGCCGCTTCTTCGCCTCCGGCAGCCGGGGAGAGCGGTTGGCTTCTTAGAGGCGAAGAACGAAACCGGCTTGTGTGCGAAGCCTTGGCACTGCTAGAGTACAGTGGCTGCAGCTGCCAGCCCTTTCAGTTCATCTCTGGCATGCTTCTGGCAGGTGCTCCAGGACGACTTTCCTGCGTTTTGACTTGGTCCTGATGCAGACGAATCTGGAGAATTCTAGTTCGTGCCCTGAGCTTCCGAGATGCAGAGAAGAAGGGCTGCGCTGAGTTGCTCGGGAAGCAAGGACATAGACAGCGCCCTGTGTTTGGGAGTGAGAAGCTGCTGGGTTTTTGCAGTTGCCTTCGCTGTGCACTGAATGTCAGGTGGAGCTGTGCACTCCTCTACAACGAGCAGGACAGCAGAAAACAGAGAGCACGGACGTCTGACAGCCGTTTGAAGCTTGCCTAGGAAAGAGCAGTGTTTTTGGAGTGTTCAGCAAATATATGTTTCTGGGCAAGGGCGGGATGCGTGCACTGTGCTGGCGAGCTTTCTCCCTGCGAGACACGCTGGAAAAGCTTTTCGCTATGATGCAGTCTGATAGAGACGCAGACTCCGGCTCTCCGCAGCTGTCCGCAGGGAAGCGTCGGTTGCCGGCGTCTTTCTGCCGAAGCCGCGCTTTGCAGCCTACAAGTGCGGTTCACGTCAGCGGTGCACCTAGTAGCCGCTTCTTCGCCACCGGCAGCCGGGGAGAGCGGTTGGCTTCTGAGAGGCGAAGAATGAAATCGGCTTGTGTGCGCAGCCTTGGCACTGCTAGAGGACGGTGGCTGCAGCTGCCAGCCCTTGCAGTTCACCTCTGGGATACTTCTGGCAGGGGCTCCAGGACGACTTTCCTGCGTTTTGACTTGGTCCTGATGCAGACGAATCTGGAGAATTCTTGTTCGTGACCTGAGCTCCCGAGATGCAGAGAAGAAGGGCTGTGCTGAGTTGCTCGGGAAGCAAGGACATAGACAGCGCCTTGTGTTTGGGAGTGAGCAGCTGCTGGTTTTTTGCAATTGACTTCGCTGTGCACTGAATGTCAGGTGGAGCTGTGTACTCTTCTACAACGAGCAGGACACCACAAAACAGAGAGCACAGATGTCTGACAGCAGTTTGAAGCTTGCCTAGGAAAGAGCAGTGTTTTTGGAGTGTTCAGCAAATATATGTTTCTGGGCAAGGGCGGGATGCGTGCACAGTGCTGGCAAGCTTTCTCCCTGCGAGACACGCTGGAAAAGCTTTTCGCTATGATGCACTCTGATAGAGACGCAGACTCCGGCTCTCCGCAGCTGTCCGCAGGGAAGCGGCGGTTGCCGGCTTCTTTCTGCCGAAGCCGCGCTTTGCAGCCTACAAGTGCGGTTCACGTCAGCGGTGCACCTAGTAGCCGCTTCTTCGCCTCCAGCAGCCGGGGAGAGCGGTTGGCTTCTTAGAGGCGAAGAACGAAACCGGCTTGTGTGCGAAGCCTTGGCACTGCTAGAGTACAGTGGCTGCAGATGCCAGCCCTTTCAGTTCATCTCTGGCATGCTTCTGGCAGGTGCTCCAGGACGACTTTCCTGCGTTTTGACTTGGTCCTGATGCAGACGAATCTGGAGAATTCTAGTTCGTGCCCTGAGCTTCCGAGATGCAGAGAAGAAGGGCTGCGCTGTGTTGCTCGGGAAGCAAGGACATAGACAGCGCCCTGTGTTTGGGAGTGAGAAGCTTCTGGGTTTTTGCAGTTGCCTTCGCTGTGCACTGAATGTCAGGTGGAGCTGTGCACTCCTCTACAACGAGCAGGACAGCAGAAAACAGAGAGCACGGACGTCTGACAGCCGTTTGAAGCTTGCCTAGGAAAGAGCAGTGTTTTTGGAGTGTTCAGCAAATATATGTTTCTGGGCAAGGGCGGGATGCGTGCACTGTGCTGGCGAGCTTTCTCCCTGCGAGACACGCTGGAAAAGCTTTTCGCTATGATGCAGTCTGATAGAGACGCAGACTCCGGCTCTCCGCAGCTGTCCGCAGGGAAGCGTCGGTTGCCGGCGTCTTTCTGCCGAAGCCGCGCTTTGCTGCCTACAAGTGCTGTTCACGCAGCGGTGCACCTAATAGCCGCTTCTTTGCCTCCGGGAGCCAGGGGGAGCGGTTGGCTTCTGAGAGGCGAAGAACGAAACCGGCTTGTGTGCGCAGCCTTGGCACTGCAAAAGGACGGTGGCTGCAGGTGCCAGCCCTTTCACTTCACCTCTGGGATGCTTCTGGCAGGTGCTCCAGGACGACTTTCCTGCGTTTTGACTTGGTCCAGATGCAGACGAATCTGGAGAATTCTCGTTTGTTCCCTGAGCTTCCGAGATGCAGAAAAGAAGGGCTGCGCTGAGTTGCTCGGGAAGCAAGGACATAGACAGCGCCTTGTGTTTGGGAGTGAGCAGCTGCTGGTTTTTTGCAGTTGATTTCGCTGTGCACTGAATGTCAGGTGGAGCTGTGCACTCCTCTACAACGAGCAGGGCAGCAGAAAACAGAGAGCACGCACGTCTGAGAGCAGTTTGAAGCTTGCCTAGGACAGAGTAATGTTTGTGGAGTGTTCAGCAGATCCATGTTTCTGGGCAAGGGCGAGATGCGTGCACAGTGCTGGCAAGCTTTCTCCCTGCGAAACACGCTGGAAAAGCTTTTCGCTATGATGCAGTCCGCTTGAGACGCAGACTTCGTCTCTCCGTAGCTGTCCGCAGGGAAGCGGCGGTTGCCGGCGTCTTTCTGCCGAAGCCGCGCTTTGCAGCCTACAAGTGCGGTTCACGTCAGCGGTGCACCTAGTAGCCGCTTCTTCGCCTCCGGCAGCCGGGGAGAGCGGTTGGCTTCTGAGAGGCGAAGAACGAAACCGGCTTGTGTGCGCAGCCTTGGCACTGCTGGAGGACGGTGGATGCAGCTGCCAGCCCTTTCATTTCCCCGCAGGCATGTTTCTGGCAGGTGCTCCAGGACGACTTTCCTGCGTTTTGACTTGGTCCGGATGCAGACGAATCTGGAGAATTCTTCTTCGTTCCCTGAGCTTCCGAGTTGCAGACAACTCGATGGCAGCTGCAGAGAAGAAGGGCTGTGCTGAGTTGCTCGGGAAGCAAGGACATAGACAGCGCCTTGGGTTTGGGAGTGAGCAGCTGCTGGTTTTTTGCAGTTGACTTCGCTGTGCACTGAATGTCAGGTGGAGCTGTGTACTCTTCTACAACGAGCAGGACACCACAAAACAGAGAGCACAGATGTCTGACAGCAGTTTGAAGCTTGCCTAGGAAAGAGTAGTGTTTTTGGAGTGTTCAGCAAATATATGTTTCTGGGCAAGGGCGGGATGCGTGCACAGTGCTGGCAAGCTTTCTCCCTGCGAGACACGCTGGAAAAGCTTTTCGCTATGATGCACTCTGATAGAGACGCAGACTCCGGCTCTCCGCAGCTGTCCGCAGGGAAGCGGCGGTTGCCGGCTTCTTTCTGCCGAAGCCGCGCTTTGCAGCCTACAAGTGCGGTTCACGTCAGCGGTGCACCTAGTAGCCGCTTCTTCGCCTCCGGCAGCCGGGGAGAGCGGTTGGCTTCTTAGAGGCGAAGAACGAAACCGGCTTGTGTGCGCAGCCTTGGCACTGCTAGAGTACAGTGGCTGCAGCTGCCAGCCCTTTCAGTTCATATCTGGCATGCTTCTGGCAGGTGCTCCAGGACGACTTTCCTGCGTTTTGACTTGGTCCTGATGCAGACGAATCTGGAGAATTCTAGTTCGTGCCCTGAGCTTCCGAGATGCAGAGAAGAAGGGCTGCGCTGAGTTGCTCGGGAAGCAAGGACATAGAAAGCGCCCTGTGTTTGGGAGTGAGAAGCTGCTGGGTATTTGCAGTTGCCTTCGCTGTGCACTGAATGTCAGGTGGAGCTGTGCACTCTTCTACAACCAGCAGGACAGCAGAAAACAGAGAGCACAGATGTCTTACAGCAGTTTGAAGCTTGCCTAGGAAAGAGTAGTGTTTTGGAGTGTTCAGCAAATATATGTTTCTGGGCAAGGGCGGGATGCGTGCAGTGTGCTTGCAAGCTTTCTCCCTGCGAGACACGCTGAAAAGCTTTCGCTATGATGCAGTCGGCTAGACACGCAGACTTCGGCTCTCCGCAGCTGTCCGCAGGGAAGCGTCGGTTGCCGGCGTCTTTCTGCCGAAGCCGCGCTTTGCTGCCTACAAGTGCTGTTCACGCAGCGGTGCACCTAATAGCCGCTTCTTCGCCTCCGGGAGCCGAGGGGAGGGGTTATCTTCTGAGAGGCGAAGAACGAAACCGGCTTGTGTGCGCAGCCTTGGCACTGCAAAAGGACAGTGTCTGCAGGTGCCAGCCCTTTCACTTCACCTCTGGGATGCTTCTGGCAGGTGCTCCAGGACGACTTTCCTGCGTTTTGACTTGGTCCAGATGCAGACGAATCAGGAGAATTCTCGTTTGTTCCCTGAGCTTCCGAGATGCAGAAAAGAAGGGCTGCGCTGAGTTGCTCGGGAAGCAAGGACATAGACAGCGCCTTGGGTTTAGGAGTGAGCAGCTGCTGGTTTTTTGCAGTTGACTTCGCTGTGCACTGAATGTCAGGTGGAGCTGTGCACGCTTCTACAACGAGCAGGACAGCAGAAAACAGAGAGCACAGATGTCTTACAGCAGTTTGAAGCTTGCCTAGGAAAGAGTAGTGTTTTGGAGTGTTCAGCAAATATATGTTTCTGGGCAAGGGCGGGATGCGTGCAGTGTGCTTGCAAGCTTTCTCCCTGCGAGACACGCTGAAAAGCTTTCGCTATGATGCAGTCGGCTAGACACGCAGACTTCGGCTCTCCGCAGCTGTCCGCAGGGAAGCGGCGGTTGCCGGCGTCTTTCTGCCGAAGCCGCGCTTTGCTGCCTACAAGTGCTGTTCACGCAGCGGTGCACCTAGTAGCCGCTTCTTCGCCTCCGGGAGCCGGGGGGAGCGGTTGGCTTCTGAGAGGCGAAGAACGAAACCGGCTTGTGTGCGCAGCCTTGGCACTGCAAAAGGACGGTGGCTGCAGGTGCCAGCCCTTTCACTTCACCTCTGGGATGCTTCTGGCAGGTGCTCCAGGACGACTTTCCTGCGTTTTGACTTGGTCCAGATGCAGACGAATCTGGAGAATTCTCGTTTGTTCCCTGAGCTTCCGAGATGCAGAAAAGAAGGGCTGCGCTGAGTTGCTCGGGAAGCAAGGACATAGACAGCGCCTTGTGTTTGGGAGTGAGCAGCTGCTGGTTTTTTGCAGTTGACTTCGCTGTGCACTGAATGTCAGGTGGAGCTGTGCACTCCTCTACAACGAGCAGGGCAGCAGAAAACAGAGAGCACGCACGTCTGAGAGCAGTTTGAAGCTTGCCTAGGACAGAGTAATGTTTGTGGAGTGTTCAGCAGATCCATGTTTCTGGGCAAGGGCGGGATGCGTGCACAGTGCTGGCAAGCTTTCTCCCTGCGAGATACGCTGGAAAAGCTTTTCGCTATGATGCAGTCCGCTTGAGATGCAGACTTCGTCTCTCCGTAGCTGTCCGCAGGGAAGCGGCGGTTGCCGGCGTCTTTCTGCCGAAGCCGCGCTTTGCAGCCTACAAGTGCGGTTCACGTCAGCGGTGCACCTAGTAGCCGCTTCTTCGCCTCCGGCAGCCGGGGAGAGCGGTTGGCTTCTGAGAGGCGAAGAACGAAACCGGTTTGTGTGCGCAGCCTTGGCACTGCTGGAGGACGGTGGCTGCAGCTGCCAGCCCTTTCATTTCCCCGCAGGCATGTTTCTGGCAGGTGCTCCAGGACGACTTTCCTGCGTTTTGACTTGGTCCTGATGCAGACGAATCTGGAGAATTCTTGTTCGTGACCTGAGCTCCCGAGATGCAGAGAAGAAGTGCTGCGCTGTGTTGCTCAGGAAGCAAGAACATAGACAGCGCCTTGTGTTTGGGAGTGAGCAGCTGCTGGTTTTTTGCAGTTGACTTCGCTGTGCACTGAATGTCAGGTGGAGCTGTGCACTCTTCTACAACCAGCAGGACAGCAGAAAACAGAGAGTACAGATGTCTTACAGCAGTTTGAAGCTTGCCTAGGAAAGAGTAGTGTTTTGGAGTGTTCAGCAAATATATGTTTCTGGGCAAGGGCGGGATGCGTGCAGTGTGCTTGCAAGCTTTCTCCCTGCGAGACACGCTGAAAAGCTTTCGCTATGATGCAGTCGGCTAGACACGCAGACTTCGGCTCTCCGCAGCTGTCCGCAGGGAAGCGGCGGTTGCCGGCGTCTTTCTGCCGAAGCCGCGCTTTGCTGCCTACAAGTGCTGTTCACGCAGCGGTGCACCTAATAGCCGCTTCTTCGCCTCCGGGAGCCGGGGGGAGCGGTTGGCTTCTGAGAGGCGAAGAACGAAACCGGCTTGTGTGCGCAGCCTTGGCACTGCAAAAGGACGGTGGCTGCAGGTGCCAGCCCTTTCACTTCACCTCTGGGATGCTTCTGGCAGGTGCTCCAGGACGACTTTCCTGCGTTTTGACTTGGTCCAGATGCAGACGAATCTGGAGAATTCTCGTTTGTTCCCTGAGCTTCCGAGATGCAGAAAAGAAGGGCTGCGCTGAGTTGCTCGGGAAGCAAGGACATAGACAGCGCCTTGTGTTTGGGAGTGAGCAGCTGCTGGTTTTTTGCAGTTGACTTCGCTGTGCACTGAATGTCAGGTGGAGCTGTGCACTCCTCTACAACGAGCAGGGCAGCAGAAAACAGAGAGCACGCACGTCTGAGAGCAGTTTGAAGCTTGCCTAGGACAGAGTAATGTTTGTGGAGTGTTCAGCAGATCCATGTTTCTGGGCAAGGGCGAGATGCGTGCACAGTGCTGGCAAGCTTTCTCCCTGCGAAACACGCTGGAAAAGCTTTTCGCTATGATGCAGTCCGCTTGAGACGCAGACTTCGTCTCTCCGTAGCTGTCCGCAGAGAAGCGGCGGTTGCCGGCGTCTTTCTGCCGAAGCCGTGCTTTGCAGCCTACAAGTGCGGTTCACCTAGTAGCCGCTTCTTCGCCTCCGGCAGCCGGGGAGAGCGGTTGGCTTCTGAGAGGCGAAGAACGAAACCGGCTTGTGTGCGCAGCCTTGGCACTGCTGGAGGACGGTGGCTGCAGCTGCCAGCCCTTTCATTTCCCCGCAGGCATGTTTCTGGCAGGTGCTGCAGGACGACTTTCCTGCGTTTTGACTTGGTCCGGATGCAGACGAATCTGGAGAATTCTTCTTCGTTCCCTGAGCTTCCGAGTTGCAGACAACTCGATGGCAGCTGCAGAGAAGAAGGGCTGTGCTGAGTTGCTCGGGAAGCAAGGACATAGACAGCGCCTTGGGTTTGGGAGTGAGCAGCTGCTGGTTTTTTGCAGTTGACTTCGCTGTGCACTGAATGTCAGGTGGAGCTGTGTACTCTTCTACAACGAGCAGGACACCACAAAACAGAGAGCACAGATGTCTGACAGCAGTTTGAAGCTTGCCTAGGAAAGAGTAGTGTTTTTGGAGTGTTCAGCAAATATATGTTTCTGGGCAAGGGCGGGATGCGTGCACAGTGCTGGCAAGCTTTCTCCCTGCGAGACACGCTGGAAAAGCTTTTCGCTATGATGCAGTCTGATAGAGACGCAGACTCCGGCTCTCCGCAGCTGTCCGCAGGGAAGCGTCGGTTGCCGGCGTCTTTCTGCCGAAGCCGCGCTTTGCAGCCTACAAGTGCGGTTCACGTCAGCGGTGCACCTAGTAGCCGCTTCTTCGCCACCGGCAGCCGGGGAGAGCGGTTGGCTTCTGAGAGGCGAAGAACGAAATCGGCTTGTGTGCGCAGCCTTGGCACTGCTAGAGGACGGTGGCTGCAGCTGCCAGCCCTTTCAGTTCACCTCTGGGATACTTCTGGCAGGGGCTCCAGGACGACTTTCCTGCGTTTTGACTTGGTCCTGATGCAGACGAATCTGGAGAATTCTTGTTCGTACCCTGAGTTTACGAATTTCAGCGATCTCGATGGCCGCCGCAGAAAAGAAGGGCTGTGCTGAGTTGCTCGGGAAGCAAGAACATAGACAGCGCCTTGTGTTTGGGAGTGAGCAGCTGCTGGATTTTTGCAATTGACTTCGCTGTGCACTGAATGCCAGGGTGAGCTGTGCACTCCTCTACAACGAGCAGGGCAGCAGAAAACAGAGAGCACGGACGTCTGACAGCCGTTTAAAGCTTGCCTAGGAAAGAGCAGTGTTTTTAGAGTGTTCAGCAAATATATGTTTCTGGGCAAGGGCGGGATGCGTGCAGTGTGCTGGCAAGCTCTCTCCCTGCGAGACACGCTGGAAAAGCTTTTCGCTATGATGCAGTCTGATAGAGACGCAGACTCCGGCTCTCCGCAGCTGTACGCAGGGAAGCGGCGGTTGCCGGCGTCTTTCTGCCGAAACCGCGCTTTGCAGCCTACAAGTGCGGTTCACGTCAGCGGTGCACCTAGTAGCCGCTTCTTCGCCTCCAGCAGCCGGGGAGAGCGGTTGGCTTCTGAGAGGCGAAGAACGAAACCGGCTTGTGTGCGAAGCCTTGGCACTGCTAGAAGACGGTGGTTGCAGCTGCCAGCTCTTTGAGTTCACCTCTGGCATGCTCCTGGCAGGTGCTCCAGGACGACTTTCCTGCGTTTTGACTTGGTCCGGATGCAGACGAATCTGGAGAATTCTTGTTCGTTCCCTGAGCTTCCGAGTTGCAGACAACTCGATGGCAGTTGCAGAGAAGAAGGGCTGTGCTGAGTTGCTCGGGAAGCAAGGACATAGACAGCGCCTTGGGTTTGGGAGTGAGCAGCTGCTGGTTTTTTGCAGTTGACTTCGCTGTGCACTGAATGTCAGGTGGAGCTGTGCACTCTTCTACAACGAGCAGGACACCACAAAACAGAGAGCACAGATGTCTGACAGCAGTTTGAAGCTTGCCTAGGAAAGAGTAGAGTTTTTGGAGTGTTCAGCAAATATATGTTTCTGGGCAAGGGCGGGATGCGTGCACAGTGCTGGCAAGCTTTCTCCCTGCGAGACACGCTGGAAAAGCTTTTCGCTATGATGCAGTCTGATAGAGACGCAGACTCCGGCTCTCCGCAGCTGTCCGCAGGGAAGCGTCGGTTGCCGGCGTCTTTCTGCCGAAGCCGCGCTTTGCAGCCTACAAGTGCGGTTCACGTCAGCGGTGCACCTAGTAGCCGCTTCTTCGCCACCGGCAGCCGGGGAGAGCGGTTGGCTTCTGAGAGGCGAAGAACGAAATCGGCTTGTGTGCGCAGCCTTGGCACTGCTAGAGGACGGTGGCTGCAGCTGCCAGCCCTTTCAGTTCACCTCTGGGATACTTCTGGCAGGGGCTCCAGGACGACTTTCCTGCGTTTTGACTTGGTCCTGATGCAGACGAATCTGGAGAATTCTTGTTCGTACCCTGAGTTTACGAATTTCAGCGATCTCGATGGCCGCCGCAGAAAAGAAGGGCTGTGCTGAGTTGCTCGGGAAGCAAGAACATAGACAGCGCCTTGTGTTTGGGAGTGAGCAGCTGCTGGATTTTTGCAATTGACTTCGCTGTGCACTGAATGCCAGGGTGAGCTGTGCACTCCTCTACAACGAGCAGGGCAGCAGAAAACAGAGAGCACGGACGTCTGACAGCCGTTTAAAGCTTGCCTAGGAAAGAGCAGTGTTTTTAGAGTGTTCAGCAAATATATGTTTCTGGGCAAGGGCGGGATGCGTGCAGTGTGCTGGCAAGCTCTCTCCCTGCGAGACACGCTGGAAAAGCTTTTCGCTATGATGCAGTCTGATAGAGACGCAGACTCCGGCTCTCCGCAGCTGTACGCAGGGAAGCGGCGGTTGCCGGCGTCTTTCTGCCGAAACCGCGCTTTGCAGCCTACAAGTGCGGTTCACGTCAGCGGTGCACCTAGTAGCCGCTTCTTCGCCTCCAGCAGCCGGGGAGAGCGGTTGGCTTCTGAGAGGCGAAGAACGAAACCGGCTTGTGTGCGCAGCCTTGGCACTGCTGGAGGACGGTGACTGCAGCTGCCAGCCCTTTCATTTCCCCGCAGGCATGTTTCTGGCAGGTGCTCCAGGACGACTTTCCTGCGTTTTGACTTGGTCCTGATGCAGACGAATCTGGAGAATTCTTGTTCGTTCCCTGAGCTTCTGAGTTGCAGACAACTCGATGGCAGCTGCAGAGAAGAAGGGCTGTGCTGAGTTGCTCGGGAAGCAAGGACATAGACAGCGCCTTGTGTTTGGGAGTGAGCAGCTGCTGGTTTTTTGCAGTTGACTTCGCTGTGCACTGAATGTCAGGTGGAGCTGTGCACTCCTCTACAACGAGCAGGGCAGCAGAAAACAGTGAGGACAGATGTCTGACAGCAGTTTGAAGCTTGCCTAGGAAAGAGCAGTGTTTTTAGAGTGTTCAGCAAATATATGTTTCTGGGCAAGGGCGGGATGCGTGCACTGCGCTGGCAAGCTTTCTCCCTGCGAGACACGCTGGAAAAGCTTTTCGCTATGATGCAGTCCGCTTGAGACGCAGACTTCGTCTCTCCGTAGCTGTCCGCAGGGAAGCGGCGGTTGCCGGCGTCTTTCTGCCGAAGCCGCGCTTTGCAGCCTACAAGTGCGGTTCACGTCAGCGGTGCACCTAGTAGCCGCTTCTTCGCCTCCGGCAGCCGGGGAGAGCGGTTGGCTTCTGAGAGGCGAAGAACGAAACCGGCTTGTATGCGCTGCCTTGGCACTGCTAGAAGACGGTGGTTGCAGCTGCCAGCCCTTTGAGTTCACCTCTGGCATGCTCCTGGCAGGTGCTCCAGGACGACTTTCCTGCGTTTTGACTTTGTCCGGATGCAGACGAATCTGGAGAATTCTTCTTCGTTCCCTGAGCTTCCGAGTTGCAGACAACTCGATGGCAGCTGCAGAGAAGAAGGGCTGTGCTGAGTTGCTCGGGAAGCAAGGACATAGACAGCGCCTTGGGTTTGGGAGTGAGCAGCTGCTGTTTTTTTGCAGTTGACTTCGCTGTGCACTGAATGTCAGGTGGAGCTGTGCACTCTTCTACAACGAGCAGGACACCACAAAACAGAGAGCACAGATGTCTGACAGCAGTTTGAAGCTTGCCTAGGAAAGAGTAGTGTTTTTGGAGTGTTCAGCAAATATATGTTTCTGGGCAAGGGCGGGATGCGTGCACTGTGCTGGCAAGCTTTCTCCCTGCGAGACACGCTGGAAAAGCTTTTCGCTATGATGCACTCTGATAGAGACGCAGACTCCGGCTCTCCGCAGCTGTCCGCAGGGAAGCGGCGGTTGCCGGCTTCTTTCTGCCGAAGCCGCGCTTTGCAGCCTACAAGTGCGGTTCACGTCAGCGGTGCACCTAGTAGCCGCTTCTTCGCCTCCGGCAGCCGGGGAGAGCGGTTGGCTTCTTAGAGGCGAAGAACGAAACCGGCTTGTGTGCGAAGCCTTGGCACTGCTAGAGTACAGTGGCTGCAGCTGCCAGCCCTTTCAGTTCATATCTGGCATGCTTCTGGCAGGTGCTCCAGGACGACTTTCCTGCGTTTTGACTTGGTCCTGATGCAGACGAATCTGGAGAATTCTAGTTCGTGCCCTGAGCTTCCGAGATGCAGAGAAGAAGGGCTGCGCTGAGTTGCTCGGGAAGCAAGGACATAGACAGCGCCCTGTGTTTGGGAGTGAGAAGCTGCTGGGTTTTTGCAGTTGCCTTCGCTGTGCACTGAATGTCAGGTGGAGCTGTGCACTCCTCTACAACGAGCAGGACAGCAGAAAACAGTGAGGACAGATGTCTGACAGCAGTTTGAAGCTTGCCTAGGAAAGAGTAGTGTTTTTGGAGTGTTCAGCAAATATATGTTTCTGGGCAAGGGCGGGATGCGTGCACTGTGCTGGCAAGCTTTCTCCCTGCGAAACACGCTGGAAAAGCTTTTCGCTATGATGCAGTCTGATAGAGACGCAGACTCCGGCTCTCCGCAGCTGTCCGCAGGGAAGCGTCGGTTGCCGGCGTCTTTCTGCCGAAGCCGCGCTTTGCAGCCTACAAGTGCGGTTCACGTCAGCGGTGCACCTAGTAGCCGCTTCTTCGCCACCGGCAGCCGGGGAGAGCGGTTGGCTTCTGAGAGGCGAAGAACGAAATCGGCTTGTGTGCGCAGCCTTGGCACTGCTAGAGGACGGTGGCTGCAGCTGCCAGCCCTTTCAGTTCACCTCTGGGATACTTCTGGCAGGGGCTCCAGGACGACTTTCCTGCGTTTTGACTTGGTCCTGATGCAGACGAATCTGGAGAATTCTTGTTCGTTCCCTGAGCTTCCGAGTTGCAGACAACTCGATGGCAGCTGCAGAGAAGAAGGGCTGTGCTGAGTTGCTCGGGAAGCAAGGACATAGACAGCGCCTTGTGTTTGGGAGTGAGCAGCTGCTGGTTTTTTGCAGTTGACTTCGCTGTGCACTGAATGTCAGGTGGAGCTGTGCACTCCTCTACAACGAGCAGGGCAGCAGAAAACAGTGAGGACAGATGTCTGACAGCAGTTTGAAGCTTGCCTAGGAAAGAGTAGTGTTTTTGGAGTGTTCAGCAAATATATGTTTCTGGGCAAGGGCGGGATGCGTGCACAGTTCTGGCAAGCTGTCTCCCTGCGAGACACGCTGGAAAAGCTTTTCGCTATGATGCACTCTGATAGAGACGCAGACTCCGGCTCTCCGCCGCTGTCCGCAGGGAAGCGGCGGTTGCCGGCTTCTTTCTGCCGAAGCCGCGCTTTGCAGCCTACAAGTGCGGTTCACGTCAGCGGTGCACCTAGTAGCCGCTTCTTCGCCTCCGGCAGCCGGGGAGAGCGGTTGGCTTCTTAGAGTCGAAGAACGAAACCGGCTTGTGTGCGAAGCCTTGGCACTGCTAGACTACAGTGGCTGCAGCTGCCAGCCCTTTCATTTCACCTCTGGCATGCTTCTGGCAGGTGCTCCAGGACGACTTTCCTGCGTTTTGACTTGGTCCGGATGCAGACGAATCTGGAGAATTCTTCTTCGTTCCCTGAGCTTCCGAGTTGCAGACAACTCGATGGCAGCTGCAGAGAAGAAGGGCTGTGCTGAGTTGCTCGGGAAGCAAGGACATAGACAGCGCCTTGGGTTTGGGAGTGAGCAGCTGCTGGTTTTTTGCAGTTGACTTCGCTGTGCACTGAATGTCAGGTGGAGCTGTGCACTCTTCTACAACGAGCAGGACACCACAAAACAGAGAGCACAGATGTCTGACAGCAGTTTGAAGCTTGCCTAGGAAAGAGTAGTGTTTTTGGAGTATTCAGCAAATATATGTTTCTGGGCAAGGGCGAGATGCGTGCACAGTGCTGGCAAGCTTTCTCCCTGCGAGACACGCTGGAAAAGCTTTTCGCTATGATGCACTCTGATAGAGACGCAGACTCCGGCTCTCCGCAGCTGTCCGCAGGGAAGCGGCGGTTGCCGGCTTCTTTCTGCCGAAGCCGCGCTTTGCAGCCTACAAGTGCGGTTCACGTCAGCGGTGCACCTAGTAGCCGCTTCTTCGCCTCCGGCAGCCGGGGAGAGCGGTTGGCTTCTTAGAGGCGAAGAACGAAACCGGCTTGTGTGCGAAGCCTTGGCACTGCTAGAGTACAGTGGCTGCAGCTGCCAGCCCTTTCAGTTCATCTCTGGCATGCTTCTGGCAGGTGCTCCAGGACGACTTTCCTGCGTTTTGACTTGGTCCGGATGCAGACGAATCTGGAGAATTCTTGTTCGTTCCCTGAGCTTCCGAGTTGCAGACAACTCGATGGCAGCTGCAGAGAAGAAGGGCTGTGCTGAGTTGCTCGGGAAGCAAGGACATAGACAGCGCCTTGTGTTTGGGAGTGAGCAGCTGCTGGTTTTTTGCAGTTGACTTCGCTGTGCACTGAATGTCAGGTGGAGCTGTGCACTCTTCTACAACGAGCAGGACACCACAAAACAGAGAGCACAGATGTCTGACAGCAGTTTGAAGCTTGCCTAGGAAAGAGTAGTGTTTTTGGAGTGTTCAGCAAATATATGTTTCTGGGCAAGGGCGGGATGCGTGCACAGTGCTGGCAAGCTTTCTCCCTGCGAGACACGCTGGAAAAGCTTTTCGCTATGATGCAGTCTGATAGAGACGCAGACTCCGGCTCTCCGCAGCTGTCCGCATGGAAGCGTCGGTTGCCGGCGTCTTTCTGCCGAAGCCGCGCTTTGCAGCCTACAAGTGCGGTTCACGTCAGCGGTGCACCTAGTAGCCGCTTCTTCGCCACCGGCAGCCGGGGAGAGCGGTTGGCTTCTGAGAGGCGAAGAACGAAATCGGCTTGTGTGCGCAGCCTTGGCACTGCTAGAGGACGGTGGCTGCAGCTACCAGCCATTTCATTTCACCTCTGGGATACTTCTGGCAGGGGCTCCAGGACGACTTTCCTGCGTTTTGACTTGGTCCTGATGCAGACGAATCTGGAGAATTCTTGTTCGTACCCTGAGTTTACGAATTTCAGCGATCTCGATGGCCGCCGCAGAATAGAAGGGCTGTGCTGAGTTGCTCGGGAAGCAAGAACATAGACAGCGCCTTGTGTTTGGGAGTGAGCAGCTGCTGGTTTTTTGCAATTGACTTCGCTGTGCACTGAATGCTAGGGTGAGCTGTGCACTCCTCTACAACGAGCAGGGCAGCAGAAAACAGAGAGCACGGACGTCTGACAGCCGTTTAAAGCTTGCCTAGGAAAGAGCAGTGTTTTTAGAGTGTTCAGCAAATATATGTTTCTGGGCAAGGGCGGGATGCGTGCAGTGTGCTGGCAAGCTTTCTCCCTGCGAGACACGCTGGAAAAGCTTTTCGCTATGATGCAGTCCGCTTGAGACGCAGACTTCGTCTCTCCGTAGCTGTCCGCAGGGAAGCGGCGGTTGCCGGCGTCTTTCTGCCGAAGCCGCGCTTTGCAGCCTACAAGTGCGGTTCACGTCAGCGGTGCACCTAGTAGCCGCTTCTTCGCCTCCGGCAGCCGGGGAGAGCGGTTGGCTTCTGAGAGGCGAAGAACGAAACCGGCTTGTGTGCGCAGCCTTGGCACTGCTGGAGGACGGTGACTGCAGCTGCCAGCCCTTTCATTTCCCCGCAGGCATGTTTCTGGCAGGTGCTCCAGGACGACTTTCCTGCGTTTTGACTTGGTCCTGATGCAGACGAATCTGGAGAATTCTTGTTCGTTCCCTGAGCTTCTGAGTTGCAGACAACTCGATGGCAGCTGCAGAGAAGAAGGGCTGTGCTGAGTTGCTCGGGAAGCAAGGACATAGACAGCGCCTTGGGTTTGGGAGTGAGCAGCTGCTGTTTTTTTGCAGTTGACTTCGCTGTGCACTGAATGTCAGGTGGAGCTGTGCACTCTTCTACAACGAGCAGGACACCACAAAACAGAGAGCACAGATGTCTGACAGCAGTTTGAAGCTTGCCTAGGAAAGAGTAGTGTTTTTGGAGTGTTCAGCAAATATATGTTTCTGGGCAAGGGCGGGATGCGTGCACAGTGCTGGCAAGCTTTCTCCCTGCGAGACACGCTGGAAAAGCTTTTCGCTATGATGCACTCTGATAGAGACGCAGACTCCGGCTCTCCGCAGCTGTCCGCAGGGAAGCGGCGGTTGCCGGCTTCTTTCTGCCGAAGCCGCGCTTTGCAGCCTACAAGTGCGGTTCACGTCAGCGGTGCACCTAGTAGCCGCTTCTTCGCCTCCGGCAGCCGGGGAGAGCGGTTGGCTTCTTAGAGGCGAAGAACGAAACCGGCTTGTGTGCGAAGCCTTGGCACTGCTAGAGTACAGTGGCTGCAGCTGCCAGCCCTTTCAGTTCATCTCTGGCATGCTTCTGGCAGGTGCTCCAGGACGACTTTCCTGCGTTTTGACTTGGTCCTGATGCAGACGAATCTGGAGAATTCTAGTTCGTGCCCTGAGCTTCCGAGATGCAGAGAAGAAGGGCTGCGCTGAGTTGCTCGGGAAGCAAGGACATAGACAGCGCCCTGTGTTTGGGAGTGAGAAGCTGCTGGGTTTTTGCAGTTGCCTTCGCTGTGCACTGAATGTCAGGTGGAGCTGTGCACTCCTCTACAACGAGCAGGACAGCAGAAAACAGTGAGGACAGATGTCTGACAGCAGTTTGAAGCTTGCCTAGGAAAGAGTAGTGTTTTTGGAGTGTTCAGCAAATATATGTTTCTGGGCAAGGGCGGGATGCGTGCACTGTGCTGGCAAGCTTTCTCCCTGCGAAACACGCTGGAAAAGCTTTTCGCTATGATGCAGTCTGATAGAGACGCAGACTCCGGCTCTCCGCAGCTGTCCGCAGGGAAGCGTCGGTTGCCGGCGTCTTTCTGCCGAAGCCGCGCTTTGCAGCCTACAAGTGCGGTTCACGTCAGCGGTGCACCTAGTAGCCGCTTCTTCGCCTCCGGCAGCCGGGGAGAGCGGTTGGCTTCTGAGAGGCGAAGAACGAAATCGGCTTGTTTGCGCAGCCTTGGCACTGCTAGAGGACGGCGGCTGCAGCTGCCAGCCCTTTCAGTTCACCTCTGGGATACTTCTGGCAGGGGCTCCAGGACGACTTTCCTGCGTTTTGACTTGGTCCTGATGCAGACGAATCTGGAGAATTCTTGTTCGTTCCCTGAGCTTCCGAGTTGCAGACAACTCGATGGCAGCTGCAGAGAAGAAGGGCTGTGCTGAGTTGCTCGGGAAGCAAGGACATAGACAGCGCCTTGTGTTTGGGAGTGAGCAGCTGCTGGTTTTTTGCAGTTGACTTCGCTGTGCACTGAATGTCAGGTGGAGCTGTGCACTCCTCTACAACGAGCAGGGCAGCAGAAAACAGTGAGGACAGATGTCTGACAGCAGTTTGAAGCTTGCCTAGGAAAGAGTAGTGTTTTTGGAGTGTTCAGCAAATATATGTTTCTGGGCAAGGGCGGGATGCGTGCACAGTTCTGGCAAGCTGTCTCCCTGCGAGACACGCTGGAAAAGCTTTTCGCTATGATGCACTCTGATAGAGACGCAGACTCCGGCTCTCCGCAGCTGTCCACAGGGAAGCGGCGGTTGCCGGCTTCTTTCTGCCGAAGCCGCGCTTTGCAGCCTACAAGTGCGGTTCACGTCAGCGGTGCACCTAGTAACCGCTTCTTCGCCTCCGGCAGCCGGGGAGAGCGGTTGGCTTCTTAGAGTCGAAGAACGAAACCGGCTTGTGTGCGAAGCCTTGGCACTGCTAGAGTACAGTGGCTGCAGCTGCCAGCCCTTTCATTTCACCTCTGGCATGCTTCTGGCAGGTGCTCCAGGACGACTTTCCTGCGTTTTGACTTGGTCCGGATGCAGACGAATCTGGAGAATTCTTCTTCGTTCCCTGAGCTTCCGAGTTGCAGACAACTCGATGGCAGCTGCAGAGAAGAAGGGCTGTGCTGAGTTGCTCGGGAAGCAAGGACATAGACAGCGCCTTGGGTTTGGGAGTGAGCAGCTGCTGTTTTTTTGCAGTTGACTTCGCTGTGCACTGAATGTCAGGTGGAGCTGTGCACTCTTCTACAACGAGCAGGACACCACAAAACAGAGAGCACAGATGTCTGACAGCAGTTTGAAGCTTGCCTAGGAAAGAGTAGTGTTTTTGGAGTGTTCAGCAAATATATGTTTCTGGGCAAGGGCGGGATGCGTGCACAGTGCTGGCAAGCTTTCTCCCTGCGAGACACGCTGGAAAAGCTTTTCGCTATGATGCAGTCTGATAGAGACGCAGACTCCGGCTCTCCGCAGCTGTCCGCAGGGAAGCGGCGGTTGCCGGCTTCTTTCTGCCGAAGCCGCGCTTTGCAGCCTACAAATGCGGTTCACGTCAGCGGTGCACCTAGTAGCCGCTTCTTCGCCACCGGCAGCCGGGGAGAGCGGTTGGCTTCTGAGAGGCGAAGAACGAAATCGGCTTGTGTGCGCAGCCTTGGCACTGCTAGAGGACGGTGGCTGCAGCTACCAGCCATTTCATTTCACCTCTGGGATACTTCTGGCAGGGGCTCCAGGACGACTTTCCTGCGTTTTGACTTGGTCCTGATGCAGACGAATCTGGAGAATTCTTGTTCGTACCCTGAGTTTACGAATTTCAGCGATCTCGATGGCCGCCGCAGAAAAGAAGGGCTGTGCTGAGTTGCTCGGGAAGCAAGAACATAGACAGCGCCTTGTGTTTGGGAGTGAGCAGCTGCTGGTTTTTTGCAATTGACTTCGCTGTGCACTGAATGCTAGGGTGAGCTGTGCACTCCTCTACAACGAGCAGGGCAGCAGAAAACAGAGAGCACAGATGTCTGACAGCCGTTTAAAGCTTGCCTAGGAAAGAGCAGTGTTTTTAGAGTGTTCAGCAAATATATGTTTCTGGGCAAGGGCGGGATGCGTGCAGTGTGCTGGCAAGCTTTCTCCCTGCGAGACACGCTGGAAAAGCTTTTCGCTATGATGCAGTCCGCTTGAGACGCAGACTTCGTCTCTCCGTAGCTGTCCGCAGGGAAGCGGCGGTTGCCGGCGTCTTTCTGCCGAAGCCGCGCTTTGCAGCCTACAAGTGCGGTTCACGTCAGCGGTGCACCTAGTAGCCGCTTCTTCGCCTCCGGCAGCCGGGGAGAGCGGTTGGCTTCTGAGAGGCGAAGAACGAAACCGGCTTGTATGCGCTGCCTTGGCACTGCTAGAAGACGGTGGTTGCAGCTGCCAGCCCTTTGAGTTCACCTCTGGCATGCTCCTGGCAGGTGCTCCAGGACGACTTTCCTGCGTTTTGACTTGGTCCGGATGCAGACGAATCTGGAGAATTCTTGTTCGTTCCCTGAGCTTCCGAGTTGCAGACAACTCGATGGCAGCTGCAGAGAAGAAGGGCTGTGCTGAGTTGCTCGGGAAGCAAGGACATAGACAGCGCCTTGTGTTTGGGAGTGAGCAGCTGCTGGTTTTTTGCAGTTGACTTCGCTGTGCACTGAATGTCAGGTGGAGCTGTGCACTCTTCTACAACGAGCAGGACACCACAAAACAGAGAGCACAGATGTCTGACAGCAGTTTGAAGCTTGCCTAGGAAAGAGTAGTGTTTTTGGAGTGTTCAGCAAATATATGTTTCTGGGCAAGGGCGGGATGCGTGCACTGTGCTGGCAAGCTTTCTCCCTGCGAGACACGCTGGAAAAGCTTTTCGCTATGATGCACTCTGATAGAGACGCAGACTCCGGCTCTCCGCAGCTGTCCGCAGGGAAGCGGCGGTTGCCGGCTTCTTTCTGCCGAAGCCGCGCTTTGCAGCCTACAAGTGCGGTTCACGTCAGCGGTGCACCTAGTAGCCGCTTCTTCGCCTCCGGCAGCCGGGGAGAGCGGTTGGCTTCTTAGAGGCGAAGAACGAAACCGGCTTGTGTGCGAAGCCTTGGCACTGCTAGAGTACAGTGGCTGCAGCTGCCAGCCCTTGCAGTTCATCTCTGGCATGCTTCTGGCAGGTGCTCCAGGACGACTTTCCTGCGTTTTGACTTGGTCCTGATGCAGACGAATCTGGAGAATTCTAGTTCGTGCCCTGAGCTTCCGAGATGCAGAGAAGAAGGGCTGCGCTGAGTTGCTCGGGAAGCAAGGACATAGACCACGCCCTGTGTTTGGGAGTGAGAAGCTGCTGGGTTTTTGCAGTTGCCTTCGCTGTGCACTGAATGTCAGGTGGAGCTGTGCACTCCTCTACAACGAGCAGGACAGCAGAAAACAGTGAGGACAGATGTCTGACAGCAGTTTGAAGCTTGCCTAGGAAAGAGTAGTGTTTTTGGAGTGTTCAGCAAATATATGTTTCTGGGCAAGGGCGGGATGCGTGCACTGTGCTGGCAAGCTTTCTCCCTGCGAAACACGCTGGAAAAGCTTTTCGCTATGATGCAGTCTGATAGAGACGCAGACTCCGGCTCTCCGCAGCTGTCCGCAGGGAAGCGTCGGTTGCCGTCGTCTTTCTGCCGAAGCCGCGCTTTGCAGCCTACAAGTGCGGTTCACGTCAGCGGTGCACCTAGTAGCCGCTTCTTCGCCTCCGGCAGCCCGGGAGAACGGTTGGCTTCTGAGAGGCGAAGAACGAAATCGGCTTGTGTGCGCAGCCTTGGCACTGCTAGAGGACGGCGGCTGCAGCTGCCAGCCCTTTCAGTTCACCTCTGGGATACTTCTGGCAGGGGCTCCAGGACGACTTTCCTGCGTTTTGACTTGGTCCTGATGCAGACGAATCTGGAGAATTCTTGTTCGTTCCCTGAGCTTCCGAGTTGCAGACAACTCGATGGCAGCTGCAGAGAAGAAGGGCTGTGCTGAGTTGCTCGGGAAGCAAGAACATAGACAGCGCCTTGTGTTTGGGAGTGAGCAGCTGCTGGTTTTTTGCAGTTGACTTCGCTGTGCACTGAATGTCAGGTGGAGCTGTGCACTCCTCTACAACGAGCAGGGCAGCAGAAAACAGTGAGGACAGATGTCTGACAGCAGTTTGAAGCTTGCCTAGGAAAGAGTAGTGTTTTTGGAGTGTTCAGCAAATATATGTTTCTGGGCAAGGGCGGGATGCGTGCACAGTTCTGGCAAGCTGTCTCCCTGCGAGACACGCTGGAAAAGCTTTTCGCTATGATGCACTCTGATAGAGACGCAGACTCCGGCTCTCCGCAGCTGTCCGCAGGGAAGCGGCGGTTGCCGGCTTCTTTCTGCCGAAGCCGCGCTTTGCAGCCTACAAGTGCGGTTCACGTCAGCGGTGCACCTAGTAGCCGCTTCTTCGCCTCCGGCAGCCGGGGAGAGCGGTTGGCTTCTTAGAGTCGAAGAACGAAACCGGCTTGTGTGCGAAGCCTTGGCACTGCTAGAGTACAGTGGCTGCAGCTGCCAGCCCTTTCATTTCACCTCTGGCATGCTTCTGGCAGGTGCTCCAGGACGACTTTCCTGCGTTTTGACTTGGTCCGGATGCAGACGAATCTGGAGAATTCTTCTTCGTTCCCTGAGCTTCCGAGTTGCAGACAACTCGATGGCAGCTGCAGAGAAGAAGGGCTGTGCTGAGTTGCTCGGGAAGCAAGGACATAGACAGCGCCTTGGGTTTGGGAGTTAGCAGCTGCTGGTTTTTTGCAGTTGACTTCGCTGTGCACTGAATGTCAGGTGGAGCTGTGCACTCTTCTACAACGAGCAGGACACCACAAAACAGAGAGCACAGATGTCTGACAGCAGTTTGAAGCTTGCCTAGGAAAGAGTAGTGTTTTTGGAGTGTTCAGCAAATATATGTTTCTGGGCAAGGGCGGGATGCGTGCACAGTGCTGGCAAGCTTTCTCCCTGCGAGACACGCTGGAAAAGCTTTTCGCTATGATGCACTCTGATAGAGACGCAGGCTCCGGCTCTCCGCAGCTGTCCGCAGGGAAGCGGCGGTTGCCGGCTTCTTTCTGCCGAAGCCGCGCTTTGCAGCCTACAAGTGCGGTTCACGTCAGCGGTGCACCTAGTAGCCGCTTCTTCGCCTCCGGCAGCCGGGGAGAGCGGTTGGCTTCTTAGAGGCGAAGAACGAAACCGGCTTGTGTGCGAAGCCTTGGCACTGCTAGAGTACAGTGGCTGCAGCTGCCAGCCCTTTCAGTTCATCTCTGGCATGCTTCTTGCAGGTGCTCCAGGACGACTTTCCTGCGTTTTGACTTGGTCCGGATGCAGACGAATCTGGAGAATTCTTGTTCGTACCCTGAGTTTACGAATTTCAGCGATCTCGATGGCCGCCGCAGAAAAGAAGGGCTGTGCTGAGTTGCTCGGGAAGCAAGAACATAGACAGCGCCTTGTGTTTGGGAGTGAGCAGCTGCTGGTTTTTTGCAATTGACTTCGCTGTGCACTGAATGCTAGGGTGAGCTGTGCACTCCTCTACAACGAGCAGGGCAGCAGAAAATAGAGAGCACGGACGTCTGACAGCCGTTTAAAGCTTGCCTAGGAAAGAGCAGTGTTTTTAGAGTGTTCAGCAAATATATGTTTCTGGGCAAGGGCGGGATGCGTGCAGTGTGCTGGCAAGCTTTCTCCCTGCGAGACACGCTGGAAAAGCTTTTCACTATGATGCAGTCCGCTTGAGACGCAGACTTCGTCTCTCCGTAGCTGTCCGCAGGGAAGCGGCGGTTGCCGGCGTCTTTCTGCCGAAGCCGCGCTTTGCAGCCTACAAGTGCGGTTCACGTCAGCGGTGCACCTAGTAGCCGCTTCTTCGCCTCCGGCAGCCGGGGAGAGCGGTTGGCTTCTGAGAGGCGAAGAACGAAACCGGCTTGTGTGCGCAGCCTTGGCACTGCTGGAGGACGGTGACTGCAGCTGCCAGCCCTTTCATTTCCCCGCAGGCATGTTTCTGGCAGGTGCTCCAGGACGACTTTCCTGCGTTTTGACTTGGTCCTGATGCAGACGAATCTGGAGAAATCTTGTTCGTTCCCTGAGCTTCTGAGTTGCAGACAACTCGATGGCAGCTGCAGAGAAGAAGGGCTGTGCTGAGTTGCTCGGGAAGCAAGGACATAGACAGCGCCTTGTGTTTGGGAGTGAGCAGCTGCTGGTTTTTTGCAGTTGACTTCGCTGTGCACTGAATGTCAGGTGGAGCTGTGCACTCCTCTACAACGAGCAGGGCAGCAGATAACAGTGAGGACAGATGTCTGACAGCAGTTTGAAGCTTGCCTAGGAAAGAGCAGTGTTTTTGGAGTGTTCAGCAAATATATGTTTCTGGGCAAGGGCGGGATGCGTGCACTGCGCTGGCAAGCTTTCTCCCTGCGAGACACGCTGGAAAAGCTTTTCGCTATGATGCAGTCCGCTTGAGACGCAGACTTCGTCTCTCCGTAGCTGTCCGCAGGGAAGCGGCGGTTGCCGGCGTCTTTCTGCCGAAGCCGCGCTTTGCAGCCTACAAGTGCGGTTCACGTCAGCGGTGCACCTAGTAGCCGCTTCTTCGCCTCCGGCAGCCGGGGAGAGCGGTTGGCTTCTGAGAGGCGAAGAACGAAACCGGCTTGTATGCGCTGCCTTGGCACTGCTAGAAGACGGTGGTTGCAGCTGCCAGCCCTTTGAGTTCACCTCTGGCATGCTCCTGGCAGGTGCTCCAGGACGACTTTCCTGCGTTTTGACTTGGTCCGGATGCAGACGAATCTGGAGAATTCTTGTTCGTTCCCTGAGCTTCCGAGTTGCAGACAACTCGATGGCAGCTGCAGAGAAGAAGGGCTGTGCTGAGTTGCTCGGGAAGCAAGGACATAGACAGCGCCTTGGGTTTGGGAGTGAGCAGCTGCTGTTTTTTTGCAGTTGACTTCGCTGTGCACTGAATGTCAGGTGGAGCTGTGCACTCTTCTACAACGAGCAGGACACCACAAAACAGAGAGCACAGATGTCTGACAGCAGTTTGAAGATTGCCTAGGAAAGAGTAGTGTTTTTGGAGTGTTCAGCAAATATATGTTTCTGGGCAAGGGCGGGATGCGTGCACTGTGCTGGCAAGCTTTCTCCCTGCGAGACACGCTGGAAAAGCTTTTCGCTATGATGCACTCTGATAGAGACGCAGACTCCGGCTCTCCGCAGCTGTCCGCAGGGAAGCGGCGGTTGCCGGCTTCTTTCTGCCGAAGCCGCGCTTTGCAGCCTACAAGTGCGGTTCACGTCAGCGGTGCACCTAGTAGCCGCTTCTTCGCCTCCGGCAGCCGGGGAGAGCGGTTGGCTTCTTAGAGGCGAAGAACGAAACCGGCTTGTGTGCGAAGCCTTGGCACTGCTAGAGTACAGTGGCTGCAGCTGCCAGCCCTTTAAGTTCATCTCTGGCATGCTTCTGGCAGGTGCTCCAGGACGACTTTCCTGCGTTTTGACTTGGTCCAGATGCAGACGAATCTGGAGAATTCTCGTTTGTTCCCTGAGCTTCCGAGATGCAGAAAAGAAGGGCTGCGCTGAGTTGCTCGGGAAGCAAGGACATAGACAGCGCCCTGTGTTTGGGAGTGAGAAGCTGCTGGGTTTTTGCAGTTGCCTTCGCTGTGCACTGAATGTCAGGTGGAGCTGTGCACTCCTCTACAACGAGCAGGACAGCAGAAAACAGTGAGGACAGATGTCTGACAGCAGTTTGAAGCTTGCCTAAGAAAGAGTAGTGTTTTTGGAGTGTTCAGCAAATATATGTTTCTGGGCAAGGGCGGGATGCGTGCACTGTGCTGGCAAGCTTTCTCCCTGCGAAACACGCTGGAAAAGCTTTTCGCTATGATGCAGTCTGATAGAGACGCAGACTCCGGCTCTCCGCAGCTGTCCGCAGGGAAGCGTCGGTTGCCGGCGTCTTTCTGCCGAAGCCGCGCTTTGCAGCCTACAAGTGCGGTTCACGTCAGCGGTGCACCTAGTAGCCGCTTCTTCGCCACCGGCAGCCGGGGAGAGCGGTTGGCTTCTGAGAGGCGAAGAACGAAATCGGCTTGTGTGCGCAGCCTTGGCACTGCTAGAGGACGGTGGCTGCAGCTACCAGCCATTTCATTTCACCTCTGGGATACTTCTGGCAGGGGCTCCAGGACGACTTTCCTGCGTTTTGACTTGGTCCTGATGCAGACGAATCTGGAGAATTCTTGTTCGTACCCTGAGTTTACGAATTTCAGCGATCTCGATGGCCGCCGCAGAAAAGAAGGGCTGTGCTGAGTTGCTCGGGAAGCAAGAACATAGACAGCGCCTTGTGTTTGGGAGTGAGCAGCTGCTGGTTTTTTGCAATTGACTTCGCTGTGCACTGAATGCTAGGGTGAGCTGTGCACTCCTCTACAACGAGCAGGGCAGCAGAAAACAGAGAGCACGGACGTCTGACAGCCGTTTAAAGCTTGCCTAGGAAAGAGCAGTGTTTTTAGAGTGTTCAGCAAATATATGTTTCTGGGCAAGGGCGGGATGCGTGCAGTGTGCTGGCAAGCTTTCTCCCTGCGAGACACGCTGGAAAAGCTTTTCGCTATGATGCAGTCCGCTTGAGACGCAGACTTCGTCTCTCCGTAGCTGTCCGCAGGGAAGCGGCGGTTGCCGGCGTCTTTCTGCCGAAGCCGCGCTTTGCAGCCTACAAGTGCGGTTCACGTCAGCGGTGCACCTAGTAGCCGCTTCTTCGCCTCCGGCAGCCGGGGAGAGCGGTTGGCTTCTGAGAGGCGAAGAACGAAACCGGCTTGTGTGCGCAGCCTTGGCACTGCTGGAGGACGGTGACTGCAGCTGCCAGCCCTTTCATTTCCCCGCAGGCATGTTTCTGGCAGGTGCTCCAGGACGACTTTCCTGTGTTTTGACTTGGTCCTGATGCAGACGAATCTGGAGAATTCTTGTTCGTTCCCTGAGCTTCTGAGTTGCAGACAACTCGATGGCAGCTGCAGAGAAGAAGGGCTGTGCTGAGTTGCTCGGGAAGCAAGGACATAGACAGCGCCTTGTGTTTGGGAGTGAGCAGCTGCTGGTTTTTTGCAGTTGACTTCGCTGTGCACTGAATGTCAGGTGGAGCTGTGCACTCCTCTACAACGAGCAGGGCAGCAGAAAACAGTGAGGACAGATGTCTGACAGCAGTTTGAAGCTTGCCTAGGAAAGAGCAGTGTTTTTGGAGTGTTCAGCAAATATATGTTTCTGGGCAAGGGCGGGATGCGTGCACTGCGCTGGCAAGCTTTCTCCCTGCGAGACACGCTGGAAAAGCTTTTCGCTATGATGCAGTCCGCTTGAGACGCAGACTTCGTCTCTCCGTAGCTGTCCGCAGGGAAGCGGCGGTTGCCGGCGTCTTTCTGCCGAAGCCGCGCTTTGCAGCCTACAAGTGCGGTTCACGTCAGCGGTGCACCTAGTAGCCGCTTCTTCGCCACCGGCAGCCGGGGAGAGCGGTTGGCTTCTGAGAGGCGAAGAACGAAATCGGCTTGTGTGCGCAGCCTTGGCACTGCTAGAGGACGGTGGCTGCAGCTACCAGCCATTTCATTTCACCTCTGGGATACTTCTGGCAGGGGCTCCAGGACGACTTTCCTGCGTTTTGACTTGGTCCTGATGCAGACGAATCTGGAGAATTCTTGTTCGTACCCTGAGTTTACGAATTTCAGCGATCTCGATGGCCGCCGCAGAAAAGAAGGGCTGTGCTGAGTTGCTCGGGAAGCAAGAACATAGACAGCGCCTTGTGTTTGGGAGTGAGCAGCTGCTGGTTTTTTGCAATTGACTTCGCTGTGCACTGAATGCTAGGGTGAGCTGTGCACTCCTCTACAACGAGCAGGGCAGCAGAAAACAGAGAGCACGGACGTCTGACAGCCGTTTAAAGCTTGCCTAGGAAAGAGCAGTGTTTTTAGAGTGTTCAGCAAATATATGTTTCTGGGCAAGGGCGGGATGCGTGCAGTGTGCTGGCAAGCTTTCTCCCTGCGAGACACGCTGGAAAAGCTTTTCGCTATGATGCAGTCCGCTTGAGACGCAGACTTCGTCTCTCCGTAGCTGTCCGCAGGGAAGCGGCGGTTGCCGGCGTCTTTCTGCCGAAGCCGCGCTTTGCAGCCTACAAGTGCGGTTCACGTCAGCGGTGCACCTAGTAGCCGCTTCTTCGCCTCCGGCAGCCGGGGAGAGCGGTTGGCTTCTGAGAGGCGAAGAACGAAACCGGCTTGTGTGCGCAGCCTTGGCACTGCTGGAGGACGGTGACTGCAGCTGCCAGCCCTTTCATTTCCCCGCAGGCATGTTTCTGGCAGGTGCTCCAGGACGACTTTCCTGTGTTTTGACTTGGTCCTGATGCAGACGAATCTGGAGAATTCTTGTTCGTTCCCTGAGCTTCTGAGTTGCAGACAACTCGATGGCAGCTGCAGAGAAGAAGGGCTGTGCTGAGTTGCTCGGGAAGCAAGGACATAGACAGCGCCTTGTGTTTGGGAGTGAGCAGCTGCTGGTTTTTTGCAGTTGACTTCGCTGTGCACTGAATGTCAGGTGGAGCTGTGCACTCCTCTACAACGAGCAGGGCAGCAGAAAACAGTGAGGACAGATGTCTGACAGCAGTTTGAAGCTTGCCTAGGAAAGAGCAGTGTTTTTGGAGTGTTCAGCAAATATATGTTTCTGGGCAAGGGCGGGATGCGTGCACTGCGCTGGCAAGCTTTCTCCCTGCGAGACACGCTGGAAAAGCTTTTCGCTATGATGCAGTCCGCTTGAGACGCAGACTTCGTCTCTCCGTAGCTGTCCGCAGGGAAGCGGCGGTTGCCGGCGTCTTTCTGCCGAAGCCGCGCTTTGCAGCCTACAAGTGCGGTTCACGTCAGCGGTGCACCTAGTAGCCGCTTCTTCGCCTCCGGCAGCCGGGGAGAGCGGTTGGCTTCTGAGAGGCGAAGAACGAAACCGGCTTGTATGCGCTGCCTTGGCACTGCTAGAAGACGGTGGTTGCAGCTGCCAGCCCTTTGAGTTCACCTCTGGCATGCTCCTGGCAGGTGCTCCAGGACGACTTTCCTGCGTTTTGACTTGGTCCGGATGCAGACGAATCTGGAGAATTCTTCTTCGTTCCCTGAGCTTCCGAGTTGCAGACAACTCGATGGCAGCTGCAGAGAAGAAGGGCTGTGCTGAGTTGCTCGGGAAGCAAGGACATAGACAGCGCCTTGTGTTTGGGAGTGAGCAGCTGCTGGTTTTTTGCAGTTGACTTCGCTGTGCACTGAATGTCAGGTGGAGCTGTGCACTCTTCTACAACGAGCAGGACACCACAAAACAGAGAGCACAGATGTCTGACAGCAGTTTGAAGCTTGCCTAGGAAAGAGTAGTGTTTTTGGAGTGTTCAGCAAATATATGTTTCTGGGCAAGGGCGGGATGCGTGCACTGTGCTGGCAAGCTTTCTCCCTGCGAGACACGCTGGAAAAGCTTTTCGCTATGATGCACTCTGATAGAGACGCAGACTCCGGCTCTCCGCAGCTGTCCGCAGGGAAGCGGCGGTTGCCGGCTTCTTTCTGCCGAAGCCGCGCTTTGCAGCCTACAAGTGCGGTTCACATCAGCGGTGCACCTAGTAGCCGCTTCTTCGCCTCCGGCAGCCGGGGAGAGCGGTTGGCTTCTTAGAGGCGAAGAACGAAACCGGCTTGTGTGCGAAGCCTTGGCACTGCTAGAGTACAGTGGCTGCAGCTGCCAGCCCTTTCAGTTCATCTCTGGCATGCTTCTGGCAGGTGCTCCAGGACGACTTTCCTGCGTTTTGACTTGGTCCTGATGCAGACGAATCTGGAGAATTCTAGTTCGTGCCCTGAGCTTCCGAGATGCAGAGAAGAAGGGCTGCGCTGAGTTGCTCGGGAAGCAAGGACATAGACAGCGCCCTGTGTTTGGGAGTGAGAAGCTGCTGGGTTTTTGCAGTTGCCTTCGCTGTGCACTGAATGTCAGGTGGAGCTGTGCACTCCTCTACAACGAGCAGGGCAGCAGAAAACAGAGAGCACGCACGTCTGAGAGCAGTTTGAAGCTTGCCTAGGACAGAGTAATTTTTGTGGAGTGTTCAGCAGATCCATGTTTCTGGGCAAGGGCGGGATGCGTGCACAGTGCTGGCAAGCTTTCTCCCTGCGAAACACGCTGGAAAAGCTTTTCGCTATGATGCAGTCCGCTAGAGACGCAGACCCTGGCTCTCGGCAGCTGTCCGCAGGAAAGCGGCGGTTGCCGGCGTCTTTCTGCCGAAGCCCCGCTTTGCAGCCTACAAGTGCGGTTCACGTCAGCGGTGCACCTAGTAGCCGCTTCTTCGCCTCCGGCAGCCGGGGAGAGCGGTTGGCTTCTGAGAGGCGAAGAACGAAACCGGCTTGTATGCGCTGCCTTGGCACTGCTAGAAGACGGTGGTTGCAGCTGCCAGCCCTTTGAGTTCACCTCTGGCATGATCCTGGCAGGTGCTCCAGGACGACTTTCCTGCGTTTTGACTTGGTCCGGATGCAGACGAATCTGGAGAATTCTTCTTCGTTCCCTGAGCTTCCGAGTTGCAGACAACTCGATGGCAGCTGCAGAAAAGAAGGGCTGTGCTGAGTTGCTCGGGAAGCAAGAACATAGACAGCGCCTTGTGTTTGGGAGTGAGCAGCTGCTGGTTTTTTGCAATTGACTTCGCTGTGCACTGAATGCTAGGGTGAGCTGTGCACTCCTCTACAACGAGCAGGGCAGCAGAAAACAGAGAGCACGGACGTCTGACAGCCGTTTAAAGCTTGCCTAGGAAAGAGCAGTGTTTTTAGAGTGTTCAGCAAATATATGTTTCTGGGCAAGGGCGGGATGCGTGCAGTGTGCTGGCAAGCTTTCTCCCTGCGAGACACGCTGGAAAAGCTTTTCGCTATGATGCAGTCCGCTTGAGACGCAGACTTCGTCTCTCCGTAGCTGTCCGCAGGGAAGCGGCGGTTGCCGGCGTCTTTCTGCCGAAGCCGCGCTTTGCAGCCTACAAGTGCGGTTCACGTCAGCGGTGCACCTAGTAGCCGCTTCTTCGCCTCCGGCAGCCGGGGAGAGCGGTTGGCTTCTTAGAGGCGAAGAACGAAACCGGTTTGTGTGCGCAGCCTTGGCACTGCTGGAGGACGGTGACTGCAGCTGCCAGCCCTTTCATTTCCCCGCAGGCATGTTTCTGGCAGGTGCTCCAGGACGACTTTCCTGCGTTTTGACTTGGTCCTGATGCAGACGAATCTGGAGAATTCTTGTTCGTTCCCTGAGCTTCTGAGTTGCAGACAACTCGATGGCAGCTGCAGAGAAGAAGGGCTGTGCTGAGTTGCTCGGGAAGCAAGGACATAGACAGCGCCTTGGGTTTGGGAGTGAGCAGCTGCTGGTTTTTTGCAGTTGACTTCGCTGTGCACTGAATGTCAGGTGGAGCTGTGCACTCCTCTACAACGAGCAGGGCAGCAGAAAACAGTGAGGACAGATGTCTGACAGCAGTTTGAAGCTTGCCTAGGAAAGAGTAGTGTTTTTGGAGTGTTCAGCAAATATATGTTTCTGGGCAAGGGCGGGATGCGTGCACTGCGCTGGCAAGCTTTCTCCCTGCGAGACACGCTGGAAAAGCTTTTCGCTATGATGCAGTCCGCTTGAGACGCAGACTTCGTCTCTCCGTAGCTGTCCGCAGGGAAGCGGCGGTTGCCGGCGTCTTTCTGCCGAAGCCGCGCTTTGCAGCCTACAAGTGCGGTTCACGTCAGCGGTGCACCTAGTAGCCGCTTCTTCGCCTCCGGCAGCCGGGGAGAGCGGTTGGCTTCTGAGAGGCGAAGAACGAAACCGGCTTGTATGCGCTGCCTTGGCACTGCTAGAAGACGGTGGTTGCAGCTGCCAGCCCTTTGAGTTCACCTCTGGCATGCTCCTGGCAGGTGCTCCAGGACGACTTTCCTGCGTTTTGACTTGGTCCGGATGCAGACGAATCTGGAGAATTCTTCTTCGTTCCCTGAGCTTCCGAGTTGCAGACAACTCGATGGCAGCTGCAGAGAAGAAGGGCTGTGCTGAGTTGCTCGGGAAGCAAGGACATAGACAGCGCCTTGTGTTTGGGAGTGAGCAGCTGCTGTTTTTTTGCAGTTGACTTCGCTGTGCACTGAATGTCAGGTGGAGCTGTGCACTCTTCTACAACGAGCAGGACACCACAAAACAGAGAGCACAGATGTCTGACAGCAGTTTGAAGCTTGCCTAGGAAAGAGTAGTGTTTTTGGAGTGTTCAGCAAATATATGTTTCTGGGCAAGGGCGGGATGCGTGCACTGTGCTGGCAAGCTTTCTCCCTGCGAGACACGCTGGAAAAGCTTTTCGCTATGATGCACTCTGATAGAGACGCAGACTCCGGCTCTCCGCAGCTGTCCGCAGGGAAGCGGCGGTTGCCGGCTTCTTTCTGACGAAGCCGCGCTTTGCAGCCTACAAGTGCGGTTCACGTCAGCGGTGCACCTAGTAGCCGCTTCTTCGCCTCCGGCAGCCCGGGAGAGCGGTTGGCTTCTGAGAGGCGAAGAACGAAATCGGCTTGTGTGCGCAGCCTTGGCACTGCTAGAGGACGGCGGCTGCAGCTGCCAGCCCTTTCAGTTCACCTCTGGGATACTTCTGGCAGGGGCTCCAGGACGACTTTCCTGCGTTTTGACTTGGTCCTGATGCAGACGAATCTGGAGAATTCTTGTTCGTTCCCTGAGCTTCCGAGTTGCAGACAACTCGATGGCAGCTGCAGAGAAGAAGGGCTGTGCTGAGTTGCTCGGGAAGCAAGGACATAGACAGCGCCTTGTGTTTGGGAGTGAGCAGCTGCTGGTTTTTTGCAGTTGACTTCGCTGTGCACTGAATGTCAGGTGGAGCTGTGCACTCCTCTACAACGAGCAGGGCAGCAGAAAACAGTGAGGACAGATGTCTGACAGCAGTTTGAAGCTTGCCTAGGAAAGAGTAGTGTTTTTGGAGTGTTCAGCAAATATATGTTTCTGGGCAAGGGCGGGATGCGTGCACAGTTCTGGCAAGCTTTCTCCCTGCGAGACACGCTGGAAAAGCTTTTCGCTATGATGCACTCTGATAGAGACGCAGACTCCGGCTCTCCGCAGCTGTCCGCAGGGAAGCGGCGGTTGCCGGCTTCTTTCTGCCGAAGCCGCGCTTTGCAGCCTACAAGTGCGGTTCACGTCAGCGGTGCACCTAGTAGCCGCTTCTTCGCCTCCGGCAGCCGGGGAGAGCGGTTGGCTTCTTAGAGTCGAAGAACGAAACCGGCTTGTGTGCGAAGCCTTGGCACTGCTAGAGTACAGTGGCTGCAGCTGCCAGCCCTTTCATTTCACCTCTGGCATGCTTCTGGCAGGTGCTCCAGGACGACTTTCCTGCGTTTTGACTTGGTCCGGATGCAGACGAATCTGGAGAATTCTTCTTCGTTCCCTGAGCTTCCGAGTTGCAGACAACTCGATGGCAGCTGCAGAGAAGAAGGGCTGTGCTGAGTTGCTCGGGAAGCAAGGACATAGACAGCGCCTTGGGTTTGGGAGTGATCAGCTGCTGGTTTTTTGCAGTTGACTTCGCTGTGCACTGAATGTCAGGTGGAGCTGTGCACTCTTCTACAACGAGCAGGACACCACAAAACAGAGAGCACAGATGTCTGACAGCAGTTTGAAGCTTGCCTAGGAAAGAGTAGTGTTTTTGGAGTGTTCAGCAAATATATGTTTCTGGGCAAGGGCGGGATGCGTGCACAGTGCTGGCAAGCTTTCTCCCTGCGAGACACGCTGGAAAAGCTTTTCGCTATGATGCACTCTGATAGAGACGCAGACTCCGGCTCTCCGCAGCTGTCCGCAGGGAAGCGGCGGTTGCCGGCTTCTTTCTGCCGAAGCCGCGCTTTGCAGCCTACAAGTGCGGTTCACGTCAGCGGTGCACCTAGTAGCCGCTTCTTCGCCTCCGGCAGCCGGGGAGAGCGGTTGGCTTCTTAGAGGCGAAGAACGAAACCGGCTTGTGTGCGAAGCCTTGGCACTGCTAGAGTACAGTGGCTGCAGCTGCCAGCCCTTTCAGTTCATCTCTGGCATGCTTCTGGCAGGTGCTCCAGGACGACTTTCCTGCGTTTTGACTTGGTCCGGATGCAGACGAATCTGGAGAATTCTTGTTCGTTCCCTGAGCTTCCGAGTTGCAGACAACTCGATGGCAGCTGCAGAGAAGAAGGGCTGTGCTGAGTTGCTCGGGAGGCAAGGGTATAGACAGCGCCTTGTGTTTGGGAGTGAGCAGCTGCTGGTTTTTTGCAGTTGACTTCGCTGTGCACTGAATGTCAGGTGGAGCTGTGCACTCTTCTACAACGAGCAGGGCAGCAGAAAACAGTGAGGACAGATGTCTGACAGCAGTTTGAAGCTTGCCTAGGAAAGAGTAGTGTTTTTGGAGTGTTCAGCAAATATATGTTTCTGGGCAAGGGCGGGATGCGTGCACTGCGCTGGCAAGCTTTCTCCCTGCGAGACACGCTGGAAAAGCTTTTCGCTATGATGCAGTCCGCTTGAGACGCAGACTTCGTCTCTCCGCAGCTGTCCGCAGGGAAGCGGCGGTTGCCGGCGTCTTTCTGCCGAAGCCGCGCTTTGCAGCCTACAAGTGCGGTTCACGTCAGCGGTGCACCTAGTAGCCGCTTCTTCGCCTCCGGCAGCCGGGGAGAGCGGTTGGCTTCTGAGAGGCGAAGAACGAAACCGGCTTGTGTGCGCAGCCTTGGCACTGCAAAAGGACGGTGGCTGCAGGTGCCAGCCCTTTCACTTCACCTCTGGGATGCTTCTGGCAGGTGCTCCAGGACGACTTTCCTGCGTTTTGACTTGGTCCAGATGCAGACGAATCTGGAGAATTCTCGTTTGTTCCCTGAGCTTCCGAGATGCAGAAAAGAAGGGCTGCGCTGAGTTGCTCGGGAAGCAAGGACATAGACAGCGCCTTGTGTTTGGGAGTGAGCAGCTGCTGGTTTTTTGCAGTTGACTTCGCTGTGCACTGAATGTCAGGTGGAGCTGTGCACTCCTCTACAACGAGCAGGGCAGCAGAAAACAGAGAGCACGCACGTCTGAGAGCAGTTTGAAGCTTGCCTAGGACAGAGTAATGTTTGTGGAGTGTTCAGCAGATCCATGTTTCTGGGCAAGGGCGGGATGCGTGCACAGTGCTGGCAAGCTTTCTCCCTGCGAGATACGCTGGAAAAGCTTTTCGCTATGATGCAGTCCGCTTGAGACGCAGACTTCGTCTCTCCGTAGCTGTCCGCAGGGAAGCGGCGGTTGCCGGCGTCTTTCTGCCGAAGCCGCGCTTTGCAGCCTACAAGTGCGGTTCACGTCAGCGGTGCACCTAGTAGCCGCTTCTTCGCCTCCGGCAGCCGGGGAGAGCGGTTGGCTTCTGAGAGGCGAAGAACGAAACCGGTTTGTGTGCGCAGCCTTGGCACTGCTGGAGGACGGTGGCTGCAGCTGCCAGCCCTTTCATTTCCCCGCAGGCATGTTTCTGGCAGGTGCTCCAGGACGACTTTCCTGCGTTTTGACTTGGTCCTGATGCAGACGAATCTGGAGAATTCTTGTTCGTTCCCTGAGCTTCCAAGTTGCAGACAACTCGATGGCAGTTGCAGAGAAGAAGGGCTGTGCTGAGTTGCTCGGGAAGCAAGGACATAGACAGCGCCTTGTGTTTGGGAGTGAGCAGCTGCTGGTTTTTTGCAGTTGACTTCGCTGTGCACTGAATGTCAGGTGGAGCTGTGCACTCCTCTACAACGAGCAGGGCAGCAGAAAACAGTGAGGACAGATGTCTGACAGCAGTTTGAAGCTTGCCTAGGAAAGAGTAGTGTTTTTGGAGTGTTCAGCAAATATATGTTTCTGGGCAAGGGCGGGATGCGTGCACTGCGCTGGCAAGCTTTCTCCCTGCGAAACACGCTGGAAAAGCTTTTCGCTATGATGCAGTCCGCTTGAGACGCAGACTTCGTCTCTCCGTAGCTGCCCGCAGGGAAGCGGCGGTTGCCGGCGTCTTTCTGCCGAAGCCGCGCTTTGCAGCCTACAAGTGCGGTTCACGTCAGCGGTGCACCTAGTAGCCGCTTCTTCGCCTCCGGCAGCCGGGGAGAGCGGTTGGCTTCTGAGAGGCGAAGAACGAAACCGGCTTGTATGCGCTGCCTTGGCACTGCTAGAAGACGGTGGTTGCAGCTGCCAGCCCTTTGAGTTCACCTCTGGCATGCTCCTGGCAGGTGCTCCAGGACGACTTTCCTGCGTTTTGACTTGGTCCGGATGCAGACGAATCTGGAGAATTCTTCTTCGTTCCCTGAGCTTCCGAGTTGCAGACAACTCGATGGCAGCTGCAGAGAAGAAGGGCTGTGCTGAGTTGCTCGGGAAGCAAGGACATAGACAGCGCCTTGGGTTTGGGAGTGAGCAGCTGCTGGTTTTTTGCAGTTGACTTCGCTGTGCACTGAATGTCAGGTGGTGCTGTGTACTCTTCTACAACGAGCAGGACACCACAAAACAGAGAGCACAGATGTCTGACAGCAGTTTGAAGCTTGCCTAGGAAAGAGTAGTGTTTTTGGAGTGTTCAGCAAATATATGTTTCTGGGCAAGGGCGGGATGCGTGCACAGTGCTGGCAAGCTTTCTCCCTGCGAGACACGCTGGAAAAGCTTTTCGCTATGATGCACTCTGATAGAGACGCAGACTCCGGCTCTCCGCAGCTGTCCGCAGGGAAGCGGCGGTTGCCGGCTTCTTTCTGCCGAAGCCGCGCTTTGCAGCCTACAAGTGCGGTTCACGTCAGCGGTGCACCTAGTAGCCGCTTCTTCGCCTCCGGCAGCCGGGGAGAGCGGTTGGCTTCTGAGAGGCGAAGAACGAAACCGGCTTGTGTGCGCTGCCTTGGCACTGCTAGAAGACGGTGGCTGCAGGTGCCAGCCCTTTCACTTCACCTCTGGGATGCTTCTGGCAGGTGCTCCAGGACGACTTTCCTGCGTTTTGACTTGGTCCAGATGCAGACGAATCTGGAGAATTCTCGTTTGTTCCCTGAGCTTCCGAGATGCAGAAAAGAAGGGCTGCGCTGAGTTGCTCGGGAAGCAAGGACATAGACAGCGCCTTGTGTTTGGGAGTGAGCAGCTGCTGGTTTTTTGCAGTTGACTTCGCTGTGCACTGAATGTCAGGTGGAGCTGTGCACTCCTCTACAACGAGCAGGGCAGCAGAAAACAGAGAGCACGCACGTCTGAGAGCAGTTTGAAGCTTGCCTAGGACAGAGTAATGTTTGTGGAGTGTTCAGCAGATCCATGTTTCTGGGCAAGGGCGGGATGCGTGCACTGTGCTGGCAAGCTTTCTCCCTGCGAGATACGCTGGAAAAGCTTTTCGCTATGATGCAGTCCGCTTGAGACGCAGACTTCGTCTCTCCGTAGCTGTCCGCAGGGAAGCGGCGGTTGCCGGCGTCTTTCTGCCGAAGCCGCGCTTTGCAGCCTACAAGTGCGGTTCACGTCAGCGGTGCACCTAGTAGCCGCTTCTTCGCCTCCGGCAGCCGGGGAGAGCGGTTGGCTTCTGAGAGGCGAAGAACGAAACCGGTTTGTGTGCGCAGCCTTGGCACTGCTGGAGGACGGTGGCTGCAGCTGCCAGCCCTTTCATTTCCCCGCAGGCATGTTTCTGGCAGGTGCTCCAGGACGACTTTCCTGCGTTTTGACTTGGTCCTGATGCAGACGAATCTGGAGAATTCTTGTTCGTTCCCTGAGCTTCCAAGTTGCAGACAACTCGATGGCAGTTGCAGAGAAGAAGGGCTGTGCTGAGTTGCTCGGGAAGCAAGGACATAGACAGCGCCTTGTGTTTGGGAGTGAGCAGCTGCTGGTTTTTTGCAGTTGACTTCGCTGTGCACTGAATGTCAGGTGGAGCTGTGCACTCCTCTACAATGAGCAGGGCAGCAGAAAACAGTGAGGACAGATGTCTGACAGCAGTTTGAAGCTTGCCTAGGAAAGAGTAGTGTTTTTGGAGTGTTCAGCAAATATATGTTTCTGGGCAAGGGCGGGATGCGTGCACTGCGCTGGCAAGCTTTCTCCCTGCGAAACACGCTGGAAAAGCTTTTCGCTATGATGCAGTCCGCTTGAGACGCAGACTTCGTCTCTCCGTAGCTGCCCGCAGGGAAGCGGCGGTTGCCGGCGTCTTTCTGCCGAAGCCGCGCTTTGCAGCCTACAAGTGCGGTTCACGTCAGCGGTGCACTTAGTAGCCGCTTCTTCGCCTCCGGCAGCCGGGGAGAGCGGTTGGCTTCTGAGAGGCGAAGAACGAAACCGGCTTGTATGCGCTGCCTTGGCACTGCTAGAAGACGGTGGTTGCAGCTGCCAGCCCTTTGAGTTCACCTCTGGCATGCTCCTGGCAGGTGCTCCAGGACGACTTTCCTGCGTTTTGACTTGGTCCGGATGCAGACGAATCTGGAGAATTCTTCTTCGTTCCCTGAGCTTCCGAGTTGCAGACAACTCGATGGCAGCTGCAGAGAAGAAGGGCTGTGCTGAGTTGCTCGGGAAGCAAGGACATAGACAGCGCCTTGGGTTTGGGAGTGAGCAGCTGCTGGTTTTTTGCAGTTGACTTCGCTGTGCACTGAATGTCAGGTGGAGCTGTGTACTCTTCTACAACGTGCAGGACACCACAAAACAGAGAGCACAGATGTCTGACAGCAGTTTGAAGCTTGCCTAGGAAAGAGTAGTGTTTTTGGAGTGTTCAGCAAATATATGTTTCTGGGCAAGGGCGGGATGCGTGCACAGTGCTGGCAAGCTTTCTCCCTGCGAGACACCCTGGAAAAGCTTTTCGCTATGATGCACTCTGATAGAGACGCAGACTCCGGCTCTCCGCAGCTGTCCGCAGGGAAGCGGCGGTTGCCGGCTTCTTTCTGCCGAAGCCGCGCTTTGCAGCCTACAAGTGCGGTTCACGTCAGCGGTGCACCTAGTAGCCGCTTCTTCGCCTCCGGCAGCCGGGGAGAGCGGTTGGCTTCTTAGAGGCGAAGAACGAAACCGGCTTGTGTGCGAAGCCTTGGCACTGCTAGAGTACAGTGGCTGCAGCTGCCAGCCCTTTCAGTTCATCTCTGGCATGCTTCTGGCAGGTGCTCCAGGACGACTTTCCTGCGTTTTGACTTGGTCCTGATGCAGACGAATCTGGAGAATTCTAGTTCGTGCCCTGAGCTTCCGAGATGCAGAGAAGAAGGGCTGCGCTGTGTTGCTCGGGAAGCAAGGACATAGACAGCGCCCTGTGTTTGGGAGTGAGAAGCTGCTGGGTTTTTGCAGTTGCCTTCGCTGTGCACTGAATGTCAGGTGGAGCTGTGCACTCCTCTACAACGAGCAGGACAGCAGAAAACAGAGAGCACGGACGTCTGACAGCCGTTTGAAGCTTGCCTAGGAAAGAGCAGTGTTTTTGGAGTGTTCAGCAAATATATGTTTCTGGGCAAGGGCGGGATGCGTGCACTGTGCTGGCGAGCTTTCTCCCTGCGAGACACGCTGGAAAAGCTTTTCGCTATGATGCAGTCTGATAGAGACGCAGACTCCGGCTCTCCGCAGCTGTCCGCAGAGAAGCGGCGGTTGCCGGCGTCTTTCTGCCGAAGCCGCGCTTTGCAGCCTACAAGTGCGGTTCACGTCAGCGGTGCACCTAGTAGCCGCTTCTTCGCCACCGGCAGCCGGGGAGAGCGGTTGGCTTCTGAGAGGCGAAGAACGAAATCGGCTTGTGTGCGCAGCCTTGGCACTGCTAGAGGACGGTGGCTGCAGCTGCCAGCCGTTTCAGTTCACCTCTGGGATACTTCTGGCAGGGGCTCCAGGACGACTTTCCTGCGTTTTGACTTGGTCCTGATGCAGACGAATCTGGAGAATTCTTCTTCGTTCCCTGAGCTTCCGAGTTGCAGACAACTCGATGGCAGCTGCAGAGAAGAAGGGCTGTGCTGAGTTGCTCGGGAAGCAAGGACATAGACAGCGCCTTGTGTTTGGGAGTGAGCAGCTGCTGGTTTTTTGCAATTGACTTCGCTGTGCACTGAATGCTAGGGTGAGCTGTGCACTCCTCTACAACGAGCAGGGCAGCAGAAAACAGAGAGCACGGACGTCTGACAGCCGTTTAAAGCTTGCCTAGGAAAGAGCAGTGTTTTTAGAGTGTTCAGCAAATATATGTTTCTGGGCAAGGGCGGGATGCGTGCAGTGTGCTGGCAAGCTTTCTCCCTGCGAGACACGCTGGAAAAGCTTTTCGCTATGATGCAGTCCGCTTGACACGCAGACTTCGTCTCTCCGTAGCTGTCCGCAGGGAAGCGGCGGTTGCCGGCGTCTTTTTGCCGAAGCCGCGCTTTGCAGCCTACAAGTGCGGTTCACGTCAGCGGTGCACCTAGTAGCCGCTTCTTCGCCTCCGGCAGCCGGGGAGAGCGGTTGGCTTCTGAGAGGCGAAGAACGAAACCGGCTTGTATGCGCTGCCTTGGCACTGCTAGAAGACGGTGGTTGCAGCTGCCAGCCCTTTGAGTTCACCTCTGGCATGCTCCTGGCAGGTGCTCCAGGACGACTTTCCTGCGTTTTGACTTGGTCCGGATGCAGACGAATCTGGAGAATTCTTGTTCGTTCCCTGAGCTTCCGAGTTGCAGACAACTCGATGGCAGCTGCAGAGAAGAAGGGCTGTGCTGAGTTGCTCGGGAAGCAAGGACATAGACAGCGCCTTGGGTTTGGGAGTGAGCAGCTGCTGTTTTTTTGCAGTTGACTTCGCTGTGCACTGAATGTCAGGTGGAGCTGTGCACTATTCTACAACGAGCAGGACACCACAAAACAGAGAGCACAGATGTCTGACAGCAGTTTGAAGCTTGCCTAGGAAAGAGTAGTGTTTTTGGAGTGTTCAGCAAATATATGTTTCTGGGCAAGGGCGGGATGCGTGCACAGTGCTGGCAAGCTTTCTCCCTGCGAGACACGCTGGAAAAGCTTTTCGCTATGATGCACTCTGATAGAGACGCAGACTCCGGCTCTCCGCAGCTGTCCGCAGGGAAGCGGCGGTTGCCGGCTTCTTTCTGCCGAAGCCGCGCTTTGCAGCCTACAAGTGCGGTTCACGTCAGCGGTGCACCTAGTAGCCGCTTCTTCGCCTCCGGCAGCCGGGGAGAGCGGTTGGCTTCTTAGAGGCGAAGAACGAAACCGGCTTGTGTGCGAAGCCTTGGCACTGCTAGAGTACAGTGGCTGCAGCTGCCAGCCCTTGCAGTTCATCTCTGGCATGCTTCTGGCAGGTGCTCCAGGACGACTTTCCTGCGTTTTGACTTGGTCCTGATGCAGACGAATCTGGAGAATTCTAGTTCGTGCCCTGAGCTTCCGAGATGCAGAGAAGAAGGGCTGCGCTGAGTTGCTCGGGAAGCAAGGACATAGACAGCGCCCTGTGTTTGGGAGTGAGAAGCTGCTGGGTTTTTGCAGTTGCCTTCGCTGTGCACTGAATGTCAGGTGGAGCTGTGCACTCCTCTACAACGAGCAGGACAGCAGAAAACAGAGAGCACGGACGTCTGACAGCCGTTTGAAGCTTGCCTAGGAAAGAGCAGTGTTTTTGGAGTGTTCAGCAAATATATGTTTCTGGGCAAGGGCGGGATGCGTGCACTGTGCTGGCGAGCTTTCTCCCTGCGAGACACGCTGGAAAAGCTTTTCGCTATGATGCAGTCTGATAGAGACGCAGACTCCGGCTCTCCGCAGCTGTCCGCAGGGAAGCGTCGGTTGCCGGCGTCTTTCTGCCGAAGCCGCGCTTTGCAGCCTACAAGTGCGGTTCACGTCAGCGGTGCACCTAGTAGCCGCTTCTTCGCCACCGGCAGCCGGGGAGAGCGGTTGGCTTCTGAGAGGCGAAGAACGAAATCGGCTTGTGTGCGCAGCCTTGGCACTGCTAGAGGACGGTGGCTGCAGCTGCCAGCCCTTTCAGTTCACCTCTGGGATACTTCTGGCAGGGGCTCCAGGACGACTTTCCTGCGTTTTGACTTGGTCCTGATGCAGACGAATCTGGAGAATTCTTGTTCGTGACCTGAGCTCCCGAGATGCAGAGAAGAAGTGCTGCGCTGTGTTGCTCGGGAAGCAAGAACATAGACAGCGCCTTGTGTTTGGGAGTGAGCAGCTGCTGGTTTTTTGCAGTTGACTTCGCTGTGCACTGAATGTCAGGTGGAGCTGTGCACTCTTCTACAACCAGCAGGACAGCAGAAAACAGAGAGCACAGATGTCTTACAGCAGTTTGAAGCTTGCCTAGGAAAGAGTAGTGTTTTGGAGTGTTCAGCAAATATATGTTTCTGGGCAAGGGCGGGATGCGTGCAGTGTGCTTGCAAGCTTTCTCCCTGCGAGACACGCTGAAAAGCTTTCGCTATGATGCAGTCGGCTAGACACGCAGACTTCGTCTCTCCGTAGCTGTCCGCAGGGAAGCTGCGGTTGCCGGCGTCTTTTTGCCGAAGCCGCGCTTTGCAGCCTACAAGTGCGGTTCACGTCAGCGGTGCACCTAGTAGCCGCTTCTTCGCCTCCGGCAGCCGGGGAGAGCGGTTGGCTTCTGAGAGGCGAAGAACGAAACCGGCTTGTATGCGCTGCCTTGGCACTGCTAGAAGACGGTGGTTGCAGCTGCCAGCCCTTTGAGTTCACCTCTGGCATGCTCCTGGCAGGTGCTCCAGGACGACTTTCCTGCGTTTTGACTTGGTCCGGATGCAGACGAATCTGGAGAATTCTTGTTCGTTCCCTGAGCTTCCGAGTTGCAGACAACTCGATGGCAGCTGCAGAGAAGAAGGGCTGTGCTGATTTGCTCGGGAAGCAAGGACATAGACAGCGCCTTGGGTTTGGGAGTGAGCAGCTGCTGTTTTTTTGCAGTTGACTTCGCTGTGCACTGAATGTCAGGTGGAGCTGTGCACTATTCTACAACGAGCAGGACACCACAAAACAGAGAGCACAGATGTCTGACAGCAGTTTGAAGCTTGCCTAGGAAAGAGTAGTGTTTTTGGAGTGTTCAGCAAATATATGTTTCTGGGCAAGGGCGGGATGCGTGCACAGTGCTGGCAAGCTTTCTCCCTGCGAGACACGCTGGAAAAGCTTTTCGCTATGATGCACTCTGATAGAGACGCAGACTCCGGCTCTCCGCAGCTGTCCGCAGGGAAGCGGCGGTTGCCGGCTTCTTTCTGCCGAAGCCGCGCTTTGCAGCCTACAAGTGCGGTTCACGTCAGCGGTGCACCTAGTAGCCGCTTCTTCGCCTCCGGCAGCCGGGGAGAGCGGTTGGCTTCTTAGAGGCGAAGAACGAAACCGGCTTGTGTGCGAAGCCTTGGCACTGCTAGAGTACAGTGGCTGCAGCTGCCAGCCCTTGCAGTTCATCTCTGGCATGCTTCTGGCAGGTGCTCCAGGACGACTTTCCTGCGTTTTGACTTGGTCCTGATGCAGACGAATCTGGAGAATTCTAGTTCGTGCCCTGAGCTTCCGAGATGCAGAGAAGAAGGGCTGCGCTGAGTTGCTCGGGAAGCAAGGACATAGACAGCGCCCTGTGTTTGGGAGTGAGAAGCTGCTGGGTTTTTGCAGTTGCCTTCGCTGTGCACTGAATGTCAGGTGGAGCTGTGCACTCCTCTACAACGAGCAGGACAGCAGAAAACAGAGAGCACGGACGTCTGACAGCCGTTTGAAGCTTGCCTAGGAAAGAGCAGTGTTTTTGGAGTGTTCAGCAAATATATGTTTCTGGGCAAGGGCGGGATGCGTGCACTGTGCTGGCGAGCTTTCTCCCTGCGAGACACGCTGGAAAAGCTTTTCGCTATGATGCAGTCTGATAGAGACGCAGACTCCGGCTCTCCGCAGCTGTCTGCAGGGAAGCGTCGGTTGCCGGCGTCTTTCTGCCGAAGCCGCGCTTTGCAGCCTACAAGTGCGGTTCACGTCAGCGGTGCACCTAGTAGCCGCTTCTTCGCCACCGGCAGCCGGGGAGAGCGGTTGGCTTCTGAGAGGCGAAGAACGAAATCAGCTTGTGTGCGCAGCCTTGGCACTGCTAGAGGACGGTGGCTGCAGCTGCCAGCCCTTTCAGTTCACCTCTGGGATACTTCTGGCAGGGGCTCCAGGACGACTTTCCTGCGTTTTGACTTGGTCCTGATGCAGACGAATCTGGAGAATTCTTGTTCGTGACCTGAGCTCCCGAGATGCAGAGAAGAAGTGCTGCGCTGTGTTGCTCGGGAAGCAAGAACATAGACAGCGCCTTGTGTTTGGGAGTGAGCAGCTGCTGGTTTTTTGCAGTTGACTTCGCTGTGCACTGAATGTCAGGTGGAGCTGTGCACTCTTCTACAACCAGCAGGACAGCAGAAAACAGAGAGCACAGATGTCTTGCAGCAGTTTGAAGCTTGCCTAGGAAAGAGTAGTGTTTTGGAGTATTCAGCAAATATATGTTTCTGGGCAAGGGCGGGATGCGTGCAGTGTGCTTGCAAGCTTTCTCCCTGCGAGACACGCTGAAAAGCTTTCGCTATGATGCAGTCGGCTAGACACGCAGACTTCGGCTCTCCGCAGCTGTCCGCAAGGAAGCGGCGGTTGCCGGCGTCTTTCTGCCGAAGCCGCGCTTTGCAGCCTACAAGTGCGGTTCACGTCAGCGGTGCACCTAGTAGCCGCTTCTTCGCCTCCGGCAGCCGGGGAGAGCGGTTGGCTTCTGAGAGGCGAAGAACGAAACCGGCTTGTATGCGCTGCCTTGGCACTGCTAGAAGACGGTGGTTGCAGCTGCCAGCCCTTTGAGTTCACCTCTGGCATGCTCCTGGCAGGTGCTCCAGGACGACTTTCCTGCGTTTTGACTTGGTCCGGATGCAGACGAATCTGGAGAATTCTTCTTCGTTCCCTGAGCTTCCGAGTTGCAGACAACTCGATGGCAGCTGCAGAGAAGAAGGGCTGTGCTGAGTTGCTCGGGAAGCAAGGACATAGACAGCGCCTTGGGTTTGGGAGTGAGCAGCTGCTGGTTTTTTGCAGTTGACTTCGCTGTGCACTGAATGTCAGGTGGAGCTGTGTACTCTTCTACAACGAGCAGGACACCACAAAACAGAGAGCACAGATGTCTGACAGCAGTTTGAAGCTTGCCTAGGAAAGAGTAGTGTTTTTGGAGTGTTCAGCAAATATATGTTTCTGGGCAAGGGCGGGATGCGTGCACAGTGCTGGCAAGCTTTCTCCCTGCGAGACACGCTGGAAAAGCTTTTCGCTATGATGCACTCTGATAGAGACGCAGACTCCGGCTCTCCGCAGCTGTCCGCAGGAAAGCGGCGGTTGCCGGCTTCTTTCTGCCGAAGCCGCGCTTTGCAGCCTACAAGTGCGGTTCACGTCAGCGGTGCACCTAGTAGCCGCTTCTTCGCCTCCGGCAGCCGGGGAGAGCGGTTGGCTTCTTAGAGGCGAAGAACGAAACCGGCTTGTGTGCGAAGCCTTGGCACTGCTAGAGTACAGTGGCTGCAGCTGCCAGCCCTTTCAGTTCATCTCTGGCATGCTTCTGGCAGGTGCTCCAGGATGACTTTCCTGCGTTTTGACTTGGTCCTGATGCAGACGAATCTGGAGAATTCTAGTTCGTGCCCTGAGCTTCCGAGATGCAGAGAAGAAGGGCTGCGCTGTGTTGCTCGGGAAGCAAGGACATAGACAGCGCCCTGTGTTTGGGAGTGAGAAGCTGCTGGGTTTTTGCAGTTGCCTTCGCTGTGCACTGAATGTCAGGTGGAGCTGTGCACTCCTCTACAACGAGCAGGACAGCAGAAAACAGAGAGCACGGACGTCTGACAGCCGTTTGAAGCTTGCCTAGGAAAGAGCAGTGTTTTTGGAGTGTTCAGCAAATATATGTTTCTGGGCAAGGGCGGGATGCGTGCACTGTGCTGGCGAGCTTTCTCCCTGCGAGACACGCTGGAAAAGCTTTTCGCTATGATGCAGTCTGATAGAGACGCAGACTCCGGCTCTCCGCAGCTGTCCGCAGAGAAGCGTCGGTTGCCGGCGTCTTTCTGCCGAAGCCGCGCTTTGCAGCCTACAAGTGCGGTTCACGTCAGCGGTGCACCTAGTAGCCGCTTCTTCGCCACCGGCAGCCGGGGAGAGCGGTTGGCTTCTGAGAGGCGAAGAACGAAATCGGCTTGTGTGCGCAGCCTTGGCACTGCTAGAGGACGGTGGCTGCAGCTGCCAGCCGTTTCAGTTCACCTCTGGGATACTTCTGGCAGGGGCTCCAGGACGACTTTCCTGCGTTTTGACTTGGTCCTGATGCAGACGAATCTGGAGAATTCTTCTTCGTTCCCTGAGCTTCCGAGTTGCAGACAACTCGATGGCAGCTGCAGAGAAGAAGGGCTGTGCTGAGTTGCTCGGGAAGCAAGGACATAGACAGCGCCTTGTGTTTGAGAGTGAGCAGCTGCTGGTTTTTTGCAGTTGACTTCACTCTGCACTGAATGTCAGGTGGAGCTGTGCACTCTTCTACAACGAGCAGGGCAGCAGAAAACAGAGAGCACGGACGTCTGACAGCCGTTTAAAGCTTGCCTAGGAAAGAGCAGTGTTTTTAGAGTGTTCAGCAAATATATGTTTCTGGGCAAGGGCGGGATGCGTGCAGTGTGCTGGCAAGCTTTCTCCCTGCGAGACACGCTGGAAAAGCTTTTCGCTATGATGCAGTCCGCTTGACACGCAGACTTCGTCTCTCCGTAGCTGTCCGCAGGGAAGCGGCGGTTGCCGGCGTCTTTTTGCCGAAGCCGCGCTTTGCAGCCTACAAGTGCGGTTCACGTCAGCGGTGCACCTAGTAGCCGCTTCTTCGCCTCCGGCAGCCGGGGAGAGCGGTTGGCTTCTGAGAGGCGAAGAACGAAACCGGCTTGTATGCGCTGCCTTGGCACTGCTAGAAGACGGTGGTTGCAGCTGCCAGCCCTTTGAGTTCACCTCTGGCATGCTCCTGGCAGGTGCTCCAGGACGACTTTCCTGCGTTTTGACTTGGTCCGGATGCAGACGAATCTGGAGAATTCTTGTTCGTTCCCTGAGCTTCCGAGTTGCAGACAACTCGATGGCAGCTGCAGAGAAGAAGGGCTGTGCTGAGTTGCTCGGGAAGCAAGGACATAGACAGCGCCTTGGGTTTGGGAGTGAGCAGCTGCTGTTTTTTTGCAGTTGACTTCGCTGTGCACTGAATGTCAGGTGGAGCTGTGCACTATTCTACAACGAGCAGGACACCACAAAACAGAGAGCACAGATGTCTGACAGCAGTTTGAAGCTTGCCTAGGAAAGAGTAGTGTTTTTGGAGTGTTCAGCAAATATATGTTTCTGGGCAAGGGCGGGATGCGTGCACAGTGCTGGCAAGCTTTCTCCCTGCGAGACACGCTGGAAAAGCTTTTCGCTATGATGCACTCTGATAGAGACGCAGACTCCGGCTCTCCGCAGCTGTCCGCAGGGAAGCGGCGGTTGCCGGCTTCTTTCTGCCGAAGCCGCGCTTTGCAGCCTACAAGTGCGGTTCACGTCAGCGGTGCACCTAGTAGCCGCTTCTTCGCCTCCGGCAGCCGGGGAGAGCGGTTGGCTTCTTAGAGGCGAAGAACGAAACCGGCTTGTGTGCGAAGCCTTGGCACTGCTAGAGTACAGTGGCTGCAGCTGCCAGCCCTTGCAGTTCATCTCTGGCATGCTTCTGGCAGGTGCTCCAGGACGACTTTCCTGCGTTTTGACTTGGTCCTGATGCAGACGAATCTGGAGAATTCTAGTTCGTGCCCTGAGCTTCCGAGATGCAGAGAAGAAGGGCTGCGCTGAGTTGCTCGGGAAGCAAGGACATAGACAGCGCCCTGTGTTTGGGAGTGAGAAGCTGCTGGGTTTTTGCAGTTGCCTTCGCTGTGCACTGAATGTCAGGTGGAGCTGTGCACTCCTCTACAACGAGCAGGACAGCAGAAAACAGAGAGCACGGACGTCTGACAGCCGTTTGAAGCTTGCCTAGGAAAGAGCAGTGTTTTTGGAGTGTTCAGCAAATATATGTTTCTGGGCAAGGGCGGGATGCGTGCACTGTGCTGGCGAGCTTTCTCCCTGCGAGACACGCTGGAAAAGCTTTTCGCTATGATGCAGTCTGATAGAGACGCAGACTCCGGCTCTCCGCAGCTGTCCGCAGGGAAGCGTCGGTTGCCGGCGTCTTTCTGCCGAAGCCGCGCTTTGCAGCCTACAAGTGCGGTTCACGTCAGCGGTGCACCTAGTAGCCGCTTCTTCGCCACCGGCAGCCGGGGAGAGCGGTTGGCTTCTGAGAGGCGAAGAACGAAATCGGCTTGTGTGCGCAGCCTTGGCACTGCTAGAGGACGGTGGCTGCAGCTGCCAGCCCTTTCAGTTCACCTCTGGGATACTTCTGGCAGGGGCTCCAGGACGACTTTCCTGCGTTTTGACTTGGTCCTGATGCAGACGAATCTGGAGAATTCTTGTTCGTGACCTGAGCTCCCGAGATGCAGAGAAGAAGTGCTGCGCTGTGTTGCTCGGGAAGCAAGAACATAGACAGCGCCTTGTGTTTGGGAGTGAGCAGCTGCTGGTTTTTTGCAGTTGACTTCGCTGTGCACTGAATGTCAGGTGGAGCTGTGCACTCTTCTACAACCAGCAGGACAGCAGAAAACAGAGAGCACAGATGTCTTACAGCAGTTTGAAGCTTGCCTAGGAAAGAGTAGTGTTTTGGAGTGTTCAGCAAATATATGTTTCTGGGCAAGGGCGGGATGCGTGCAGTGTGCTTGCAAGCTTTCTCCCTGCGAGACACGCTGAAAAGCTTTCGCTATGATGCAGTCGGCTAGACACGCAGACTTCGGCTCTCCGCAGCTGTCCGCAGGGAAGCGGCGGTTGCCGGCTTCTTTCTGCCGAAGCCGCGCTTTGCAGCCTACAAGTGCGGTTCACGTCAGCGGTGCACCTAGTAGCCGCTTCTTCGCCTCCGGCAGCCGGGGAGAGCAGTTGGCTTCTGAGAGGCGAAGAACGAAACCGGCTTGTATGCGCTGCCTTGGCACTGCTAGAAGACGGTGGTTGCAGCTGCCAGCCCTTTGAGTTCACCTCTGGCATGCTCCTGGCAGGTGCTCCAGGACGACTTTCCTGCGTTTTGACTTGGTCCGGATGCAGACGAATCTGGAGAATTCTTCTTCGTTCCCTGAGCTTCCGAGTTGCAGACAACTCGATGGCAGCTGCAGAGAAGAAGGGCTGTGCTGAGTTGCTCGGGAAGCAAGGACATAGACAGCGCCTTGTGTTTGGGAGTGAGCAGCTGCTGTTTTTTTGCAGTTGACTTCGCTGTGCACTGAATGTCAGGTGGAGCTGTGCACTCTTCTACAACGAGCAGGACACCACAAAACAGAGAGCACAGATGTCTGACAGCAGTTTGAAGCTTGCCTAGGAAAGAGTAGTGTTTTTGGAGTGTTCAGCAAATATATGTTTCTGGGCAAGGGCGGGATGCGTGCACTGTGCTGGCAAGCTTTCTCCCTGCGAGACACGCTGGAAAAGCTTTTCGCTATGATGCACTCTGATAGAGACGCAGACTCCGGCTCTCCGCAGCTGTCCGCAGGGAAGCGGCGGTTGCCGGCTTCTTTCTGCCGAAGCCGCGCTTTGCAGCCTACAAGTGCGGTTCACGTCAGCGGTGCACCTAGTAGCCGCTTCTTCGCCTCCGGCAGCCGGGGAGAGCGGTTGGCTTCTTAGAGGCGAAGAACGAAACCGGCTTGTGTGCGAAGCCTTGGCACTGCTAGAGGACGGTGGCTGCAGCTGCCAGCCCTTTCAGTTCACCTCTGGGATACTTCTGGCAGGGGCTCCAGGACGACTTTCCTGCGTTTTGACTTGGTCCTGATGCAGACGAATCTGGAGAATTCTTGTTCGTACCCTGAGTTTACGAATTTCAGCGATCTCGATGGCCGCCGCAGAAAAGAAGGGCTGTGCTGAGTTGCTCGGGAAGCAAGAACATAGACAGCGCCTTGTGTTTGGGAGTGAGCAGCTGCTGGTTTTTTGCAATTGACTTCGCTGTGCACTGAATGCCAGGGTGAGCTGTGCACTCCTCTACAACGAGCAGGGCAGCAGAAAACAGAGAGCACGGACGTCTGACAGCCGTTTAAAGCTTGCCTAGGAAAGAGCAGTGTTTTTAGAGTGTTCAGCAAATATATGTTTCTGGGCAAGGGCGGGATGCGTGCAGTGTGCTGGCAAGCTCTCTCCCTGCGAGACACGCTGGAAAAGCTTTTCGCTGTGATGCAGTCCGCTTGAGACGCAGACTCCGGCTCTCCGCAGCTGTACGCAGGGAAGCGGCGGTTGCCGGCTTCTTTCTGCCGAAACCGCGCTTTGCAGCCTACAAGTGCGGTTCACGTCAGCGGTGCACCTAGTAGCCGCTTCTTCGCCTCCGGCAGCCGGGGAGAGCGCTTGGCTGCTGAGAGGCGAAGAACGAAACCGGCTTGTGTGCGCAGCCTTGGCACTGCTAAAAGACCTTGGCTGCAGCTGCCTGCGCTTTCAATTCACCTCTGGCATGCTTCTGGCAGGTGCTCCAGGACGACTTTCCTGCGTTTTGACTTGGTCCTGAAGCAGACGAATCTGGAGAATTCTAGTTCGTGCCCTGAGCTCCCGAGATGCAGAGAACTCGATGGCAGATACAGAAAAGAAGGGCTGCGCTGAGTTGCACGGGAAGCAAGGACCTAGACAGCGCCTTGTGTTTGGGAGTGAGCAGCTGCTGGTTTTTTGCAGTTGACTTCGCTGTGCACTGAATGTCAGGTGGAGCTGTGCACTCCTCTACAACGAGCAGGACAGCAAAAAACAGTGAGGACAGATGTCTGACAGCAGTTTGAAGCTTGCCTAGGAAAGAGTAGTGTTTTTGGAGTGTTCAGCAAATATATGTTTCTGGGCAAGGGCGGGATGCGTGCACTGTGCTGGCAAGCTTTCTCCCTGCGAAACACGCTGGAAAAGCTTTTCGCTATGATGCAGTCTGATAGAGACGCAGACTCCGGCTCTCCGCAGCTGTCCGCAGGGAAGCGTCGGTTGCCGGCGTCTTTCTGCCGAAGCCGCGCTTTGCAGCCTACAAGTGCGGTTCACGTCAGCGGTGCACCTAGTAGCCGCTTCTTCGCCTCCGGCAGCCCGGGAGAGCGGTTGGCTTCTGAGAGGCGAAGAACGAAATCGGCTTGTGTGCGCAGCCTTGGCACTGCTAGAGGACGGCGGCTGCAGCTGCCATCCCTTTCAGTTCACCTCTGGGATACTTCTGGCAGGGGCTCCAGGACGACTTTCCTGCGTTTTGACTTGGTCCTGATGCAGACGAATCTGGAGAATTCTTGTTCGTTCCCTGAGCTTCCGAGTTGCAGACAACTCGATGGCAGCTGCAGAGAAGAAGGGCTGTGCTGAGTTGCTCGGGAAGCAAGGACATAGACAGCGCCTTGGGTTTGGGAGTGAGCAGCTGCTGGTTTTTTGCAGTTGACTTCGCTGTGCACTGAATGTCAGGTGGAGCTGTGCACTCTTCTACAACGAGCAGGACACCACAAAACAGAGAGCACAGATGTCTGACAGCAGTTTGAAGCTTGCCTAGGAAAGAGTAGTGTTTTTGGAGTGTTCAGCAAATATATGTTTCTGGGCAAGGGCGGGATGCGTGCACAGTGCTGGCAAGCTTTCTCCCTGCGAGACACGCTGGAAAAGCTTTTCGCTATGATGCAGTCTGATAGAGACGCAGACTCCGGCTCTCCGCAGCTGTCCGCAGGGAAGCGGCGGTTGCCGGCGTCTTTCTGCCGAAGCTGCGCTTTGCAGCCTACAAGTGCGGTTCACGTCAGCGGTGCACCTAGTAGCCGCTTCTTCGCCACCGGCAGCCGGGGAGAGCGGTTGGCTTCTGAGAGGCGAAGAACGAAATCGGCTTGTGTGCGCTGCCTTGGCACTGCTAGAAGACGGTGGCTGCAGCTGCCAGCCCTTTCAGTTCACCTCTGGGATACTTCTGGCAGGGGCTCCAGGACGACTTTCCTGCGTTTTGACTTGGTCCTGATGCAGACGAATCTGGAGAATTCTTGTTCGTTCCCTGAGCTTCCGAGTTGCAGACAACTCGATGGCAGCTGCAGAGAAGAAGGGCTGTGCTGAGTTGCTCGGGAAGCAAGGACATAGACAGCGCCTTGTGTTTGGGAGTGAGCAGCTGCTGGTTTTTTGCAGTTGACTTCGCTGTGCACTGAATGTCAGGTGGAGCTGTGCACTCCTCTACAACGAGCAGGGCAGCAGAAAACAGTGAGGACAGATGTCTGACAGCAGTTTGAAGCTTGCCTAGGAAAGAGTAGTGTTTTTGGAGTGTTCAGCAAATATATGTTTCTGGGCAAGGGCGGGATGCGTGCAGTGTGCTTGCAAGCTTTCTCCCTGCGAGACACGCTGAAAAGCTTTCGCTATGATGCAGTCGGCTAGACACGCAGACTTCGTCTCTCCGTAGCTGTCCGCAGGGAAGCGGCGGTTGCCGGCGTCTTTCTGCCGAAGCCGCGCTTTGCAGCCTACAAGTGCGGTTCACGTCAGCGGTGCACCTAGTAGCCGCTTCTTCGCCTCCGGCAGCCGGGGAGAGCGGTTGGCTTCTGAGAGGCGAAGAACGAAACCGGCTTGTATGCGCTGCCTTGGCACTGCTAGAAGACGGTGGTTGCAGCTGCCAGCCCTTTGAGTTCACCTCTGGCATGCTCCTGGCAGGTGCTCCAGGACGACTTTCCTGCGTTTTGACTTGGTCCGGATGCAGACGAATCTGGAGAATTCTTCTTCGTTCCCTGAGCTTCCGAGTTGCAGACAACTCGATGGCAGCTGCAGAGAAGAAGGGCTGTGCTGAGTTGCTCGGGAAGCAAGGACATAGACAGCGCCTTGGGTTTGGGAGTGAGCAGCTGCTGTTTTTTTGCAGTTGACTTCGCTGTGCACTGAATGTCAGGTGGAGCTGTGCACTATTCTACAACGAGCAGGACACCACAAAACAGAGAGCACAGATGTCTGACAGCAGTTTGAAGCTTGCCTAGGAAAGAGTAGTGTTTTTGGAGTGTTCAGCAAATATATGTTTCTGGGCAAGGGCGGGATGCGTGCACAGTGCTGGCAAGCTTTCTCCCTGCGAGACACGCTGGAAAAGCTTTTCGCTATGATGCACTCTGATAGAGACGCAGACTCCGGCTCTCCGCAGCTGTCCGCAGGGAAGCGGCGGTTGCCGGCTTCTTTCTGCCGAAGCCGCGCTTTGCAGCCTACAAGTGCGGTTCACGTCAGCGGTGCACCTAGTAGCCGCTTCTTCGCCTCCGGCAGCCGGGGAGAGCGGTTGGCTTCTGAGAGGCGAAGAACGAAACCGGCTTGTATGCGCTGCCTTGGCACTGCTAGAAGACGGTGGTTGCAGCTGCCAGCCCTTTGAGTTCACCTCTGGCATGCTCCTGGCAGGTGCTCCAGGACGACTTTCCTGCGTTTTGACTTGGTCCGGATGCAGACGAATCTGGAGAATTCTTCTTCGTTCCCTGAGCTTCCGAGTTGCAGACAACTCGATGGCAGCTGCAGAGAAGAAGGGCTGTGCTGAGTTGCTCGGGAAGCAAGGACATAGACAGCGCCTTGGGTTTGGGAGTGAGCAGCTGCTGTTTTTTTGCAGTTGACTTCGCTGTGCACTGAATGTCAGGTGGAGCAGTGCACTATTCTACAACGAGCAGGACACCACCAAACAGAGAGCACAGATGTCTGACAGCAGTTTGAAGCTTGCCTAGGAAAGAGTAGTGTTTTTGGAGTGTTCAGCAAATATATGTTTCTGGGCAAGGGCGGGATGCGTGCACAGTGCTGGCAAGCTTTCTCCCTGCGAGACACGCTGGAAAAGCTTTTCGCTATGATGCACTCTGATAGAGACGCAGACTCCGGCTCTCCGCAGCTGTCCGCAGGGAAGCGGCGGTTGCCGGCTTCTTTCTGCCGAAGCCGCGCTTTGCAGCCTACAAGTGCGGTTCACGTCAGCGGTGCACCTAGTAGCCGCTTCTTCGCCTCCGGCAGCCGGGGAGAGCGGTTGGCTTCTTAGAGGCGAAGAACGAAACCGGCTTGTGTGCGAAGCCTTGGCACTGCTAGAGTACAGTGGCTGCAGCTGCCAGCCCTTGCAGTTCATCTCTGGCATGCTTCTGGCAGGTGCTCCAGGACGACTTTCCTGCGTTTTGACTTGGTCCTGATGCAGACGAATCTGGAGAATTCTAGTTTGTGCCCTGAGCTTCCGAGATGCAGAGAAGAAGGGCTGCGCTGAGTTGCTCGGGAAGCAAGGACATAGACAGCGCCCTGTGTTTGGGAGTGAGAAGCTGCTGGGTTTTTGCAGTTGCCTTCGCTGTGCACTGAATGTCAGGTGGAGCTGTGCACTCCTCTACAACGAGCAGGACAGCAGAAAACAGAGAGCACGGACGTCTGACAGCCGTTTGAAGCTTGCCTAGGAAAGAGCAGTGTTTTTGGAGTGTTCAGCAAATATATGTTTCTGGGCAAGGGCGGGATGCGTGCACTGTGCTGGCGAGCTTTCTCCCTGCGAGACACGCTGGAAAAGCTTTTCGCTATGATGCAGTCTGATAGAGACGCAGACTCCGGCTCTCCGCAGCTGTCCGCAGGGAAGCGTCGGTTGCCGGCGTCTTTCTGCCGAAGCCGCGCTTTGCAGCCTACAAGTGCGGTTCACGTCAGCGGTGCACCTAGTAGCCGCTTCTTCGCCACCGGGAGCCGGGGAGAGCGGTTGGCTTCTGAGAGGCGAAGAACGAAATCGGCTTGTGTGCGCAGCCTTGGCACTGCTAGAGGACGGTGGCTGCAGCTGCCAGCCCTTTCAGTTCACCTCTGGGATACTTCTGGCAGGGGCTCCAGGACGACTTTCCTGCGTTTTGACTTGGTCCTGATGCAGACGAATCTGGAGAATTCTTGTTCGTGACCTGAGCTCCCGAGATGCAGAGAAGAAGTGCTGCGCTGTGTTGCTCGGGAAGCAAGAACATAGACAGCGCCTTGTGTTTGGGAGTGAGCAGCTGCTGGTTTTTTGCAGTTGACTTCGCTGTGCACTGAATGTCAGGTGGAGCTGTGCACTCTTCTACAACCAGCAGGACAGCAGAAAACAGAGAGCACAGATGTCTTACAGCAGTTTGAAGCTTGCCTAGGAAAGAGTAGTGTTTTGGAGTGTTCAGCAAATATATGTTTCTGGGCAAGGGCGGGATGCGTGCAGTGTGCTTGCAAGCTTTCTCCCTGCGAGACACGCTGAAAAGCTTTCGCTATGATGCAGTCGGCTAGACACGCAGACTTCGGCTCTCCGCAGCTGTCCGCAGGGAAGCGTCGGTTGCCGGCGTCTTTCTGCCGAAGCCGCGCTTTGCAGCCTACAAGTGCGGTTCACGTCAGCGGTGCACCTAGTAGCCGCTTCTTCGCCTCCGGCAGCCGGGGAGAGCGGTTGGCTTCTGAGAGGCGAAGAACGAAACCGGCTTGTATGCGCTGCCTTGGCACTGCTAGAAGACGGTGGTTGCAGCTGCCAGCCCTTTGAGTTCACCTCTGGCATGCTCCTGGCAGGTGCTCCAGGACGACTTTCCTGCGTTTTGACTTGGTCCGGATGCAGACGAATCTGGAGAATTCTTGTTCGTTCCCTGAGCTTCCGAGTTGCAGACAACTCGATGGCAGCTGCAGAGAAGAAGGGCTGTGCTGAGTTGCTCGGGAAGCAAGGACATAGACAGCGCCTTGGGTTTGGGAGTGAGCAGCTGCTGGTTTTTTGCAGTTGACTTCGCTGTGCACTGAATGTCAGGTGGAGCTGTGTACTCTTCTACAACGAGCAGGACACCACAAAACAGAGAGCACAGATGTCTGACAGCAGTTTGAAGCTTGCCTAGGAAAGAGTAGTGTTTTTGGAGTGTTCAGCAAATATATGTTTCTGGGCAAGGGCGGGATGCGTGCACAGTGCTGGCAAGCTTTCTCCCTGCGAGACACGCTGGAAAAGCTTTTCGCTATGATGCACTCTGATAGAGACGCAGACTCCGGCTCTCCGCAGCTGTCCGCAGGGAAGCGGCGGTTGCCGGCTTCTTTCTGCCGAAGCCGCGCTTTGCAGCCTACAAGTGCGGTTCACGTCAGCGGTGCACCTAGTAGCCGCTTCTTCGCCTCCGGCAGCCGGGGAGAGCGCTTGGCTTCTTAGAGGCGAAGAACGAAACCGGCTTGTGTGCGAAGCCTTGGCACTGCTAGAGTACAGTGGCTGCAGCTGCCAGCCCTTTCAGTTCATCTCTGGCATGCTTCTGGCAGGTGCTCCAGGACGACTTTCCTGCGTTTTGACTTGGTCCTGATGCAGACGAATCTGGAGAATTCTAGTTCGTGCCCTGAGCTTCCGAGATGCAGAGAAGAAGGGCTGCGCTGTGTTGCTCGGGAAGCAAGGACATAGACAGCGCCCTGTGTTTGGGAGTGAGAAGCTGCTGGGTTTTTGCAGTTGCCTTCGCTGTGCACTGAATGTCAGGTGGAGCTGTGCACTCCTCTACAACGAGCAGGACATCAGAAAACAGAGAGCACGGACGTCTGACAGCCGTTTGAAGCTTGCCTAGGAAAGAGCAGTGTTTTTGGAGTGTTCAGCAAATATATGTTTCTGGGCAAGGGCGGGATGCGTGCACTGTGCTGGCGAGCTTTCTCCCTGCGAGACACGCTGGAAAAGCTTTTCGCTATGATGCAGTCTGATAGAGACGCAGACTCCGGCTCTCCGCAGCTGTCCGCAGAGAAGCGGCGGTTGCCGGTGTCTTTCTGCCGAAGCCGCGCTTTGCAGCCTACAAGTGCGGTTCACGTCAGCGGTGCACCTAGTAGCCGCTTCTTCGCCACCGGCAGCCGGGGAGAGCGGTTGGCTTCTGAGAGGCGAAGAACGAAATCGGCTTGTGTGCGCAGCCTTGGCACTGCTAGAGGACGGTGGCTGCAGCTGCCAGCCGTTTCAGTTCACCTCTGGGATACTTCTGGCAGGGGCTCCAGGACGACTTTCCTGCGTTTTGACTTGGTCCTGATGCAGACGAATCTGGAGAATTCTTCTTCGTTCCCTGAGCTTCCGAGTTGCAGACAACTCGATGGCAGCTGCAGAGAAGAAGGGCTGTGCTGAGTTGCTCGGGAAGCAAGGACATAGACAGCGCCTTGGGTTTGGGAGTGAGCAGCTGCTGTTTTTTTGCAGTTGACTTCGCTGTGCACTGAATGTCAGGTGGAGCTGTGCACTATTCTACAACGAGCAGGACACCACCAAACAGAGAGCACAGATGTCTGACAGCAGTTTGAAGCTTGCCTAGGAAAGAGTAGTGTTTTTGGAGTGTTCAGCAAATATATGTTTCTGGGCAAGGGCGGGATGCGTGCACAGTGCTGGCAAGCTTTCTCCCTGCGAGACACGCTGGAAAAGCTTTTCGCTATGATGCACTCTGATAGAGACGCAGACTCCGGCTCTCCGCAGCTGTCCGCAGGGAAGCGGCGGTTGCCGGCTTCTTTCTGCCGAAGCCGCGCTTTGCAGCCTACAAGTGCGGTTCACGTCAGCGGTGCACCTAGTAGCCGCTTCTTCGCCACCGGGAGCCGGGGAGAGCGGTTGGCTTCTGAGAGGCGAAGAACGAAATCGGCTTGTGTGCGCAGCCTTGGCACTGCTAGAGGACGGTGGCTGCAGCTGCCAGCCCTTTCAGTTCACCTCTGGGATACTTCTGGCAGGGGCTCCAGGACGACTTTCCTGCGTTTTGACTTGGTCCTGATGCAGACGAATCTGGAGAATTCTTGTTCGTGACCTGAGCTCCCGAGATGCAGAGAAGAAGTGCTGCGCTGTGTTGCTCGGGAAGCAAGAACATAGACAGCGCCTTGTGTTTGGGAGTGAGCAGCTGCTGGTTTTTTGCAGTTGACTTCGCTGTGCACTGAATGTCAGGTGGAGCTGTGCACTCTTCTACAACCAGCAGGACAGCAGAAAACAGAGAGCACAGATGTCTTACAGCAGTTTGAAGCTTGCCTAGGAAAGAGTAGTGTTTTGGAGTGTTCAGCAAATATATGTTTCTGGGCAAGGGCGGGATGCGTGCAGTGTGCTTGCAAGCTTTCTCCCTGCGAGACACGCTGAAAAGCTTTCGCTATGATGCAGTCGGCTAGACACGCAGACTTCGGCTCTCCGCAGCTGTCCGCAGGGAAGCGGCGGTTGCCGGCGTCTTTCTGCCGAAGCCGCGCTTTGCAGCCTACAAGTGCGGTTCACGTCAGCGGTGCACCTAGTAGCCGCTTCTTCGCCTCCGGCAGCCGGGGAGAGCGGTTGGCTTCTGAGAGGCGAAGAACGAAACCGGCTTGTATGCGCTGCCTTGGCACTGCTAGAAGACGGTGGTTGCAGCTGCCAGCCCTTTGAGTTCACCTCTGGCATGCTCCTGGCAGGTGCTCCAGGACGACTTTCCTGCGTTTTGACTTGGTCCGGATGCAGACGAATCTGGAGAATTCTTGTTCGTTCCCTGAGCTTCCGAGTTGCAGACAACTCGATGGCAGCTGCAGAGAAGAAGGGCTGTGCTGAGTTGCTCGGGAAGCAAGGACATAGACAGCGCCTTGGGTTTGGGAGTGAGCAGCTGCTGGTTTTTTGCAGTTGACTTCGCTGTGCACTGAATGTCAGGTGGAGCTGTGTACTCTTCTACAACGAGCAGGACACCACAAAACAGAGAGCACAGATGTCTGACAGCAGTTTGAAGCTTGCCTAGGAAAGAGTAGTGTTTTTGGAGTGTTCAGCAAATATATGTTTCTGGGCAAGGGCGGGATGCGTGCACAGTGCTGGCAAGCTTTCTCCCTGCGAGACACGCTGGAAAAGCTTTTCGCTATGATGCACTCTGATAGAGACGCAGACTCCGGCTCTCCGCAGCTGTCCGCAGGGAAGCGGCGGTTGCCGGCTTCTTTCTGCCGAAGCCGCGCTTTGCAGCCTACAAGTGCGGTTCACGTCAGCGGTGCACCTAGTAGCCGCTTCTTCGCCTCCGGCAGCCGGGGAGAGCGGTTGGCTTCTTAGAGGCGAAGAACGAAACCGGCTTGTGTGCGAAGCCTTGGCACTGCTAGAGTACAGTGGCTGCAGCTGCCAGCCCTTTCAGTTCATCTCTGGCATGCTTCTGGCAGGTGCTCCAGGACGACTTTCCTGCGTTTTGACTTGGTCCTGATGCAGACGAATCTGGAGAATTCTAGTTCGTGCCCTGAGCTTCCGAGATGCAGAGAAGAAGGGCTGCGCTGTGTTGCTCGGGAAGCAAGGACATAGACAGCGCCCTGTGTTTGGGAGTGAGAAGCTGCTGGGTTTTTGCAGTTGCCTTCGCTGTGCACTGAATGTCAGGTGGAGCTGTGCACTCCTCTACAACGAGCAGGACAGCAGAAAACAGAGAGCACGGACGTCTGACAGCCGTTTGAAGCTTGCCTAGGAAAGAGCAGTGTTTTTGGAGTGTTCAGCAAATATATGTTTCTGGGCAAGGGCGGGATGCGTGCACTGTGCTGGCGAGCTTTCTCCCTGCGAGACACGCTGGAAAAGCTTTTCGCTATGATGCAGTCTGATAGAGACGCAGACTCCGGCTCTCCGCAGCTGTCCGCAGAGAAGCGGCGGTTGCCGGCGTCTTTCTGCCGAAGCCGCGCTTTGCAGCCTACAAGTGCGGTTCACGTCAGCGGTGCACCTAGTAGCCGCTTCTTCGCCACCGGCAGCCGGGGAGAGCGGTTGGCTTCTGAGAGGCGAAGAACGAAATCGGCTTGTGTGCGCAGCCTTGGCACTGCTAGAGGACGGTGGCTGCAGCTGCCAGCCGTTTCAGTTCACCTCTGGGATACTTCTGGCAGGGGCTCCAGGACGACTTTCCTGCGTTTTGACTTGGTCCTGATGCAGACGAATCTGGAGAATTCTTCTTCGTTCCCTGAGCTTCCGAGTTGCAGACAACTCGATGGCAGCTGCAGAGAAGAAGGGCTGTGCTGAGTTGCTCGGGAAGCAAGGACATAGACAGCGCCTTGTGTTTGAGAGTGAGCAGCTGCTGGTTTTTTGCAGTTGACTTCACTCTGCACTGAATGTCAGGTGGAGCTGTGCACTCTTCTACAACGAGCAGGGCAGCAGAAAACAGAGAGCACAGACGTCTGACAGCCGTTTAAAGCTTGCCTAGGAAAGAGCAGTGTTTTTAGAGTGTTCAGCAAATATATGTTTCTGGGCAAGGGCGGGATGCGTGCAGTGTGCTGGCAAGCTTTCTCCCTGCGAGACACGCTGGAAAAGCTTTTCGCTATGATGCAGTCCGCTTGACACGCAGACTTCGTCTCTCCGTAGCTGTCCGCAGGGAAGCGGCGGTTGGCGGCGTCTTTTTGCCGAAGCCGCGCTTTGCAGCCTACAAGTGCGGTTCACGTCAGCGGTGCACCTAGTAGCCGCTTCTTCGCCTCCGGCAGCCGGGGAGAGCGGTTGGCTTCTGAGAGGCGAAGAACGAAACCGGCTTGTATGCGCTGCCTTGGCACTGCTAGAAGACGGTGGTTGCAGCTGCCAGCCCTTTGAGTTCACCTCTGGCATGCTCCTGGCAGGTGCTCCAGGACGACTTTCCTGCGTTTTGACTTGGTCCGGATGCAGACGAATCTGGAGAATTCTTGTGCGTTCCCTGAGCTTCCGAGTTGCAGACAACTCGATGGCAGCTGCAGAGAAGAAGGGCTGTGCTGAGTTGCTCGGGAAGCAAGGACATAGACAGCGCCTTGGGTTTGGGAGTGAGCAGCTGCTGTTTTTTTGCAGTTGACTTCGCTGTGCACTGAATGTCAGGTGGAGCTGTGCACTATTCTACAACGAGCAGGACACCACCAAACAGAGAGCACAGATGTCTGACAGCAGTTTGAAGCTTGCCTAGGAAAGAGTAGTGTTTTTGGAGTGTTCAGCAAATATATGTTTCTGGGCAAGGGCGGGATGCGTGCACAGTGCTGGCAAGCTTTCTCCCTGCGAGACACGCTGGAAAAGCTTTTCGCTATGATGCACTCTGATAGAGACGCAGACTCCGGCTCTCCGCAGCTGTCCGCAGGGAAGCGGCGGTTGCCGGCTTCTTTCTGCCGAAGCCGCGCTTTGCAGCCTACAAGTGCGGTTCACGTCAGCGGTGCACCTAGTAGCCGCTTCTTCGCCTCCGGCAGCCGGGGAGAGCGGTTGGCTTCTTAGAGGCGAAGAACGAAACCGGCTTGTGTGCGAAGCCTTGGCACTGCTAGAGTACAGTGGCTGCAGCTGCCAGCCCTTGCAGTTCATCTCTGGCATGCTTCTGGCAGGTGCTCCAGGACGACTTTCCTGCGTTTTGACCTAGTCCTGATGCAGACGAATCTGGAGAATTCTAGTTCGTGCCCTGAGCTTCCGAGATGCAGAGAAGAAGGGCTGCGCTGAGTTGCTCGGGAAGCAAGGACATAGACAGCGCCCTGTGTTTGGGAGTGAGAAGCTGCTGGGTTTTTGCAGTTGCCTTCGCTGTGCACTGAATGTCAGGTGGAGCTGTGCACTCCTCTACAACGAGCAGGACAGCAGAAAACAGAGAGCACGGACGTCTGACAGCCGTTTGAAGCTTGCCTAGGAAAGAGCAGTGTTTTTGGAGTGTTCAGCAAATATATGTTTCTGGGCAAGGGCGGGATGCGTGCACTGTGCTGGCGAGCTTTCTCCCTGCGAGACACGCTGGAAAAGCTTTTCGCTATGATGCAGTCTGATAGAGACGCAGACTCCGGCTCTCCGCAGCTGTCCGCAGGGAAGCGTCGGTTGCCGGCGTCTTTCTGCCGAAGCCGCGCTTTGCAGCCTACAAGTGCGGTTCACGTCAGCGGTGCACCTAGTAGCCGCTTCTTCGCCACCGGCAGCCGGGGAGAGCGGTTGGCTTCTGAGAGGCGAAGAACGAAATCGGCTTGTGTGCGCAGCCTTGGCACTGCTAGAGGACGGTGGCTGCAGCTGCCAGCCCTTTCAGTTCACCTCTGGGATACTTCTGGCAGGGGCTCCAGGACGACTTTCCTGCGTTTTGACTTGGTCCTGATGCAGACGAATCTGGAGAATTCTTGTTCGTGACCTGAGCTCCCGAGATGCAGAGAAGAAGTGCTGCGCTGTGTTGCTCGGGAAGCAAGAACATAGACAGCGCCTTGTGTTTGGGAGTGAGCAGCTGCTGGTTTTTTGCAGTTGACTTCGCTGTGCACTGAATGTCAGGTGGAGCTGTGCACTCTTCTACAACCAGCAGGACAGCAGAAAACAGAGAGCACAGATGTCTTACAGCAGTTTGAAGCTTGCCTAGGAAAGAGTAGTGTTTTGGAGTGTTCAGCAAATATATGTTTCTGGGCAAGGGCGGGATGCGTGCAGTGTGCTTGCAAGCTTTCTCCCTGCGAGACACGCTGAAAAGCTTTCGCTATGATGCAGTCGGCTAGACACGCAGACTTCGGCTCTCCGCAGCTGTCCGCAGGGAAGCGGCGGTTGCCGGCTTCTTTCTGCCGAAGCCGCGCTTTGCAGCCTACAAGTGCGGTTCACGTCAGCGGTGCACCTAGTAGCCGCTTCTTCGCCTCCGGCAGCCGGGGAGAGCAGTTGGCTTCTGAGAGGCGAAGAACGAAACCGGCTTGTATGCGCTGCCTTGGCACTGCTAGAAGACGGTGGTTGCAGCTGCCAGCCCTTTGAGTTCACCTCTGGCATGCTCCTGGCAGGTGCTCCAGGACGACTTTCCTGCGTTTTGACTTGGTCCGGATGCAGACGAATCTGGAGAATTCTTCTTCGTTCCCTGAGCTTCCGAGTTGCAGACAACTCGATGGCAGCTGCAGAGAAGAAGGGCTGTGCTGAGTTGCTCGGGAAGCAAGGACATAGACAGCGCCTTGTGTTTGGGAGTGAGCAGCTGCTGTTTTTTTGCAGTTGACTTCGCTGTGCACTGAATGTCAGGTGGAGCTGTGCACTCTTCTACAACGAGCAGGACACCACAAAACAGAGAGCACAGATGTCTGACAGCAGTTTGAAGCTTGCCTAGGAAAGAGTAGTGTTTTTGGAGTGTTCAGCAAATATATGTTTCTGGGCAAGGGCGGGATGCGTGCACTGTGCTGGCAAGCTTTCTCCCTGCGAGACACGCTGGAAAAGCTTTTCGCTATGATGCACTCTGATAGAGACGCAGACTCCGGCTCTCCGCAGCTGTCCGCAGGGAAGCGGCGGTTGCCGGCTTCTTTCTGCCGAAGCCGCGCTTTGCAGCCTACAAGTGCGGTTCACGTCAGCGGTGCACCTAGTAGCCGCTTCTTCGCCTCCGGCAGCCGGGGAGAGCGGTTGGCTTCTTAGAGGCGAAGAACGAAACCGGCTTGTGTGCGAAGCCTTGGCACTGCTAGAGGACGGTGGCTGCAGCTGCCAGCCCTTTCAGTTCACCTCTGGGATACTTCTGGCAGGGGCTCCAGGACGACTTTCCTGCGTTTTGACTTGGTCCTGATGCAGACGAATCTGGAGAATTCTTGTTCGTACCCTGAGTTTACGAATTTCAGCGATCTCGATGGCCGCCGCAGAAAAGAAGGGCTGTGCTGAGTTGCTCGGGAAGCAAGAACATAGACAGCGCCTTGTGTTTGGGAGTGAGCAGCTGCTGGTTTTTTGCAATTGACTTCGCTGTGCACTGAATGCCAGGGTGAGCTGTGCACTCCTCTACAACGAGCAGGGCAGCAGAAAACAGAGAGCACGGACGTCTGACAGCCGTTTAAAGCTTGCCTAGGAAAGAGCAGTGTTTTTAGAGTGTTCAGCAAATATATGTTTCTGGGCAAGGGCGGGATGCGTGCAGTGTGCTGGCAAGCTCTCTCCCTGCGAGACACGCTGGAAAAGCTTTTCGCTGTGATGCAGTCCGCTTGAGACGCAGACTCCGGCTCTCCGCAGCTGTACGCAGGGAAGCGGCGGTTGCCGGCTTCTTTCTGCCGAAACCGCGCTTTGCAGCCTACAAGTGCGGTTCACGTCAGCGGTGCACCTAGTAGCCGCTTCTTCGCCTCCGGCAGCCGGGGAGAGCGCTTGGCTGCTGAGAGGCGAAGAACGAAACCGGCTTGTGTGCGCAGCCTTGGCACTGCTAAAAGACCATGGCTGCAGCTGCCTGCGCTTTCAATTCACCGCTGGCATGCTTCTGGCAGGTGCTCCAGGACGACTTTCCTGCGTTTTGACTTGGTCCTGAAGCAGACGAATCTGGAGAATTCTAGTTCGTGCCCTGAGCTCCCGAGATGCAGAGAACTCGATGGCAGATGCAGAAAAGAAGGGCTGCGCTGAGTTGCTCGGGAAGCAAGGACCTAGACAGCGCCTTGTGTTTGGGAGTGAGCAGCTGCTGGTTTTTTGCAGTTGACTTCGCTGTGCACTGAATGTCAGGTGGAGCTGTGCACTCCTCTACAACGAGCAGGACAGCAGAAAACAGTGAGGACAGATGTCTGACAGCAGTTTGAAGCTTGCCTAGGAAAGAGTAGTGTTTTTGGAGTGTTCAGCAAATATATGTTTCTGGGCAAGGGCGGGATGTGTGCACTGTGCTGGCAAGCTTTCTCCCTGCGAAACACGCTGGAAAAGCTTTTCGCTATGATGCAGTCTGATAGAGACGCAGACTCCGGCTCTCCGCAGCTGTCCGCAGGGAAGCGTCGGTTGCCGGCGTCTTTTTGCCGAAGCCGCGCTTTGCAGCCTACAAGTGCGGTTCACGTCAGCGGTGCACCTAGTAGCCGCTTCTTCGCCTCCGGCAGCCCGGGAGAGCGGTTGGCTTCTGAGAGGAGAAGAACGAAATCGGCTTGTGTGCGCAGCCTTGGCACTGCTAGAGGACGGCGGCTGCAGCTGCCAGCCCTTTCAGTTCACCTCTGGGATACTTCTGGCAGGGGCTCCAGGACGACTTTCCTGCGTTTTGACTTGGTCCTGATGCAGACGAATCTGGAGAATTCTTGTTCGTTCCCTGAGCTTCCGAGTTGCAGACAACTCGATGGCAGCTGCAGAGAAGAAGGGCTGTGCTGAGTTGCTCGGGAAGCAAGGACATAGACAGCGCCTTGTGTTTGGGAGTGAGCAGCTGCTGGTTTTTTGCAGTTGACTTCGCTGTGCACTGAATGTCAGGTGGAGCTGTGCACTCTTCTACAACGAGCAGGACACCACAAAACAGAGAGCACAGATGTCTGACAGCAGTTTGAAGCTTGCCTAGGAAAGAGTAGTGTTTTTGGAGTGTTCAGCAAATATATGTTTCTGGGCAAGGGCGGGATGCGTGCACAGTGCTGGCAAGCTTTCTCCCAGCGAGACACGCTGGAAAAGCTTTTCGCTATGATGCACTCTGATAGAGACGCAGACTCCGGCTCTCCGCAGCTGTCCGCAGGGAAGCGGCGGTTGCCGGCGTCTTTCTGCCGAAGCCGCGCTTTGCAGCCTACAAGTGCGGTTCACGTCAGCGGTGCACCTAGTAGCCGCTTCTTCGCCACCGGCAGCCGGGGAGAGCGGTTGGCTTCTTAGAGGCGAAGAACGAAACCGGCTTGTGTGCGAAGCCTTGGCACTGCTAGAGTACAGTGGCTGCAGCTGCCAGCCCTTTCAGTTCATCTCTGGCATGCTTCTGGCAGGTGCTCCAGGACGACTTTCCTGCGTTTTGACTTGGTCCGGATGCAGACGAATCTGGAGAATTCTTGTTCGTTCCCTGAGCTTCCGAGTTGCAGACAACTCGATGGCAGCTGCAGAGAAGAAGGGCTGTGCTGAGTTGCTCGGGAAGCAAGGGTATAGACAGCGCCTTGTGTTTGGGAGTGAGCAGCTGCTGGTTTTTTGCAGTTGACTTCGCTGTGCACTGAATGTCAGGTGGAGCTGTGCACTCCTCTACAACGAGCAGGGCAGCAGAAAACAGAGAGCACGCACGTCTGAGAGCAGTTTGAAGCTTGCCTAGGACAGAGTAATTTTTGTGGAGTGTTCAGCAGATCCATGTTTCTGGGCAAGGGCGGGATGCGTGCACAGTGCTGGCAAGCTTTCTCCCTGCGAAACACGCTGGAAAAGCTTTTCGCTATGATGCAGTCCGCTAGAGACGCAGACCCTGGCTCTCGGCAGCTGTCCGCAGGAAAGCGGCGGTTGCCGGCGTCTTTCTGCCGAAGCCCCGCTTTGCAGCCTACAAGTGCGGTTCACGTCAGCGGTGCACCTAGTAGCCGCTTCTTCGCCTCCGGCAGCCGGGGAGAGCGGTTGGCTTCTGAGAGGCGAAGAACGAAACCGGCTTGTATGCGCTGCCTTGGCACTGCTAGAAGACGGTGGTCGCAGCTGCCAGCCCTTTGAGTTCACCTCTGGCATGCTCCTGGCAGGTGCTCCAGGACGACTTTCCTGCGTTTTGACTTGGTCCGGATGCAGACGAATCTGGAGAATTCTTCTTCGTTCCCTGAGCTTCCGAGTTGCAGACAACTCGATGGCAGCTGCAGAAAAGAAGGGCTGTGCTGAGTTGCTCGGGAAGCAAGAACATAGACAGCGCCTTGTGTTTGGGAGTGAGCAGCTGCTGGTTTTTTGCAATTGACTTCGCTGTGCACTGAATGCTAGGGTGAGCTGTGCACTCCTCTACAACGAGCAGGGCAGCAGAAAACAGAGAGCACGGACGTCTGACAGCCGTTTAAAGCTTGCCTAGGAAAGAGTAGTGTTTTTAGAGTGTTCAGCAAATATATGTTTCTGGGCAAGGGCGGGATGCGTGCAGTGTGCTGGCAAGCTTTCTCCCTGCGAGACACGCTGGAAAAGCTTTTCGCTATGATGCAGTCCGCTTGAGACGCAGACTTCGTCTCTCCGTAGCTGTCCGCAGGGAAGCGGCGGTTGCCGGCGTCTTTCTGCCGAAGCCGCGCTTTGCAGCCTACAAGTGCGGTTCACGTCAGCGGTGCACCTAGTAGCCGCTTCTTCGCCTCCGGCAGCCGGGGAGAGCGGTTGGCTTCTTAGAGGCGAAGAACGAAACCGGTTTGTGTGCGCAGCCTTGGCACTGCTGGAGGACGGTGACTGCAGCTGCCAGCCCTTTCATTTCCCCGCAGGCATGTTTCTGGCAGGTGCTCCAGGACGACTTTCCTGCGTTTTGACTTGGTCCTGATGCAGACGAATCTGGAGAATTCTTGTTCGTTCCCTGAGCTTCTGAGTTGCAGACAACTCGATGGCAGCTGCAGAGAAGAAGGGCTGTGCTGAGTTGCTCGGGAAGCAAGGACATAGACAGCGCCTTGTGTTTGGGAGTGAGCAGCTGCTGGTTTTTTGCAGTTGACTTCGCTGTGCACTGAATGTCAGGTGGAGCTGTGCACTCCTCTACAACGAGCAGGGCAGCAGAAAACAGTGAGGACAGATGTCTGACAGCAGTTTGAAGCTTGCCTAGGAAAGAGTAGTGTTTTTGGAGTGTTCAGCAAATATATGTTTCTGGGCAAGGGCGGGATGCGTGCACTGCGCTGGCTAGCTTTCTCCCTGCGAGACACGCTGGAAAAGCTTTTCGCTATGATGCAGTCCGCTTGAGACGCAGACTTCGTCTCTCCGTAGCTGTCCGCAGGGAAGCGGCGGTTGCCGGCGTCTTTCTGCCGAAGCCGCGCTTTGCAGCCTACAAGTGCGGTTCACGTCAGCGGTGCACCTAGTAGCCGCTTCTTCGCCTCCGGCAGCCGGGGAGAGCGGTTGGCTTCTGAGAGGCGAAGAATGAAACCGGCTTGTATGCGCTGCCTTGGCACTGCTAGAAGACGGTGGTTGCAGCTGCCAGCCCTTTGAGTTCACCTCTGGCATGCTCCTGGCAGGTGCTCCAGGACGACTTTCCTGCGTTTTGACTTGGTCCGGATGCAGACGAATCTGGAGAATTTTTGTTCGTTCCCTGAGCTTCCGAGTTGCAGACAACTCGATGGCAGCTGCAGAGAAGAAGGGCTGTGCTGAGTTGCTCGGGAAGCAAGGACATAGACAGCGCCTTGTGTTTGGGAGTGAGCAGCTGCTGTTTTTTTGCAGTTGACTTCGCTGTGCACTGAATGTCAGGTGGAGCTGTGCACTCTTCTACAACGAGCAGGACACCACAAAACAGAGAGCACAGATGTCTGACAGCAGTTTGAAGCTTGCCTAGGAAAGAGTAGTGTTTTTGGAGTGTTCAGCAAATATATGTTTCTGGGCAAGGGCGGGATGCGTGCACTGTGCTGGCAAGCTTTCTCCCTGCGAGACACGCTGGAAAAGCTTTTCGCTATGATGCACTCTGATAGAGACGCAGACTCCGGCTCTCCGCAGCTGTCCGCAGGGAAGCGGCGGTTGCCGGCTTCTTTCTGCCGAAGCCGCGCTTTGCAGCCTACAAGTGCGGTTCACGTCAGCGGTGCACCTAGTAGCCGCTTCTTCGCCTCCGGCAGCCGGGGAGAGCGGTTGGCTTCTTAGAGGCGAAGAACGAAACCGGCTTGTGTGCGAAGCCTTGGCACTGCTAGAGTACAGTGGCTGCAGCTGCCAGCCCTTGCAGTTCATCTCTGGCATGCTTCTGGCAGGTGCTCCAGGACGACTTTCCTGCGTTTTGACTTGGTCCTGATGCAGACGAATCTGGAGAATTCTAGTTCGTGCCCTGAGCTTCCGAGATGCAGAGAAGAAGGGCTGCGCTGAGTTGCTCGGGAAGCAAGGACATAGACAGCGCCCTGTGTTTGGGAGTGAGAAGCTGCTGGGTTTTTGCAGTTGCCTTCGCTGTGCACTGAATGTCAGGTGGAGCTGTGCACTCCTCTACAACGAGCAGGACAGCAGAAAACAGTGAGGACAGATGTCTGACAGCAGTTTGAAGCTTGCCTAGGAAAGAGTAGTGTTTTTGGAGTGTTCAGCAAATATATGTTTCTGGGCAAGGGCGGGATGCGTGCACTGTGCTGGCAAGCTTTCTCCCTGCGAAACACGCTGGAAAAGCTTTTCGCTATGATGCAGTCTGATAGAGACGCAGACTCCGGCTCTCCGCAGCTGTCCGCAGGGAAGCGTCGGTTGCCGGCGTCTTTCTGCCGAAGCCGCGCTTTGCAGCCTACAAGTGCGGTTCACGTCAGCGGTGCACCTAGTAGCCGCTTCTTCGCCTCCGGCAGCCGGGGAGAGCGGTTGGCTTCTTAGAGTCGAAGAACGAAACCGGCTTGTGTGCGAAGCCTTGGCACTGCTAGAGTACAGTGGCTGCAGCTGCCAGCCCTTTCATTTCACCTCTGGCATGCTTCTGGCAGGTGCTCCAGGACGACTTTCCTGCGTTTTGACTTGGTCCGGATGCAGACGAATCTGGAGAATTCTTCTTCGTTCCCTGAGCTTCCGAGTTGCAGACAACTCGATGGCAGCTGCAGAGAAGAAGGGCTGTGCTGAATTGCTCGGGAAGCAAGGACATAGACAGCGCCTTGGGTTTGGGAGTGATCAGCTGCTGTTTTTTTGCAGTTGACTTCGCTGTGCACTGAATGTCAGGTGGAGCTGTGCACTCTTCTACAACGAGCAGGACACCACAAAACAGAGAGCACAGATGTCTGACAGCAGTTTGAAGCTTGCCTAGGAAAGAGTAGTGTTTTTGGAGTGTTCAGCAAATATATGTTTCTGGGCAAGGGCGGGATGCGTGCACAGTGCTGGCAAGCTTTCTCCCTGCGAGACACGCTGGAAAAGCTTTTCGCTATGATGCACTCTGATAGAGACGCAGACTCCGGCTCTCCGCAGCTGTCCGCAGGGAAGCGGCGGTTGCCGGCTTCTTTCTGCCGAAGCCGCGCTTTGCAGCCTACAAGTGCGGTTCACGTCAGCGGTGCACCTAGTAGCCGCTTCTTCGCCTCCGGCAGCCGGGGAGAGCGGTTGGCTTCTTAGAGGCGAAGAACGAAACCGGCTTGTGTGCGAAGCCTTGGCACTGCTAGAGTACAGTGGCTGCAGCTGCCAGCCCTTTCAGTTCATCTCTGGCATGCTTCTGGCAGGTGCTCCAGGACGACTTTCCTGCGTTTTGACTTGGTCCGGATGCAGACGAATCTGGAGAATTCTTGTTCGTTCCCTGAGCTTCCGAGTTGCAGACAACTCGATGGCAGCTGCAGAGAAGAAGGGCTGTGCTGAGTTGCTCGGGAAGCAAGGGTATAGACAGCGCCATGTGTTTGGGAGTGAGTAGCTGCTGGTTTTTTGCAGTTGACTTCGCTGTGCACTGAATGTCAGGTGGAGCTGTGCACTCTTCTACAACGAGCAGGGCAGCAGAAAACAGTGAGGACAGATGTCTGACAGCAGTTTGAAGCTTGCCTAGGAAAGAGTAGTGTTTTTGGAGTGTTCAGCAAATATATGTTTCTGGGCAAGGGCGGGATGCGTGCACTGCGCTGGCAAGCTTTCTCCCTGCGAGACACGCTGGAAAAGCTTTTCGCTATGATGCAGTCCACTTGAGACGCAGACTTCGTCTCTCCGCAGCTGTCCGCAGGGAAGCGGCGGTTGCCGGCGTCTTTCTGCCGAAGCCGCGCTTTGCAGCCTACAAGTGCGGTTCACGTCAGCGGTGCACCTAGTAGCCGCTTCTTCGCCTCCGGCAGCCGGGGAGAGCGGTTGGCTTCTGAGAGGCGAAGAACGAAACCGGCTTGTGTGCGCAGCCCTGGCACTGCAAAAGGACGGTGGCTGCAGGTGCCAGCCCTTTCACTTCACCTCTGGGATGCTTCTGGCAGGTGCTCCAGGACGACTTTCCTGCGTTTTGACTTGGTCCAGATGCAGACGAATCTGGAGAATTCTCGTTTGTTCCCTGAGCTTCCGAGATGCAGAAAAGAAGGGCTGCGCTGAGTTGCTCGGGAAGCAAGGACATAGACAGCGCCTTGTGTTTGGGAGTGAGCAGCTGCTGGTTTTTTGCAGTTGACTTCGCTGTGCACTGAATGTCAGGTGGAGCTGTGCACTCCTCTACAACGAGCAGGGCAGCAGAAAACAGAGAGCACGCACGTCTGAGAGCAGTTTGAAGCTTGCCTAGGACAGAGTAATGTTTGTGGAGTGTTCAGCAGATCCATGTTTCTGGGCAAGGGCGGGATGCGTGCACAGTGCTGGCAAGCTTTCTCCCTGCGAGATACGCTGGAAAAGCTTTTCGCTATGATGCAGTCCGCTTGAGACGCAGACTTCGTCTCTCCGTAGCTGTCCGCAGGGAAGCGGCGGTTGCCGGCGTCTTTCTGCCGAAGCCGCGCTTTGCAGCCTACAAGTGCGGTTCACGTCAGCGGTGCACCTAGTAGCCGCTTCTTCGCCTCCGGCAGCCGGGGAGAGCGGTTGGCTTCTGAGAGGCGAAGAACGAAACCGGTTTGTGTGCGCAGCCTTGGCACTGCTGGAGGACGGTGGCTGCAGCTGCCAGCCCTTTCATTTCCCCGCAGGCATGTTTCTGGCAGGTGCTCCAGGACGACTTTCCTGCGTTTTGACTTGGTCCTGATGCAGACGAATCTGGAGAATTCTTGTTCGTGACCTGAGCTCCCGAGATGCAGAGAAGAAGTGCTGCGCTGTGTTGCTCGGGAAGCAAGAACATAGACAGCGCCTTGTGTTTGGGAGTGAGCAGCTGCTGGTTTTTTGCAGTTGACTTCGCTGTGCACTGAATGTCAGGTGGAGCTGTGCACTCTTCTACAACCAGCAGGACAGCAGAAAACAGAGAGCACAGATGTCTTACAGCAGTTTGAAGCTTGCCTAGGAAAGAGTAGTGTTTTGGAGTGTTCAGCAAATATATGTTTCTGGGCAAGGGCGGGATGCGTGCAGTGTGCTTGCAAGCTTTCTCCCTGCGAGACACGCTGAAAAGCTTTCGCTATGATGCAGTCGGCTAGACACGCAGACTTCGGCTCTCCGCAGCTGTCCGCAGGGAATCGGCGGTTGCCGGCGTCTTTCTGCCGAAGCCGCGCTTTGCAGCCTACAAGTGCGGTTCACGTCAGCGGTGCACCTAGTAGCCGCTTCTTCGCCTCCGGCAGCCGGGGAGAGCGGTTGGCTTCTGAGAGGCGAAGAACGAAACCGGCTTGTATGCGCTGCCTTGGCACTGCTAGAAGACGGTGGTTGCAGCTGCCAGCCCTTTGAGTTCACCTCTGGCATGCTCCTGGCAGGTGCTCCAGGACGACTTTCCTGCGTTTTGACTTGGTCCGGATGCAGACGAATCTGGAGAATTCTTGTTCGTTCCCTGAGCTTCCGAGTTGCAGACAACTCGATGGCAGCTGCAGAGAAGAAGGGCTGTGCTGAGTTGCTCGGGAAGCAAGGACATAGACAGCGCCTTGGGTTTGGGAGTGAGCAGCTGCTGGTTTTTTGCAGTTGACTTCGCTGTGCACTGAATGTCAGGTGGAGCTGTGTACTCTTCTACAACGAGCAGGACACCACAAAACAGAGAGCACAGATGTCTGACAGCAGTTTGAAGCTTGCCTAGGAAAGAGTAGTGTTTTTGGAGTGTTCAGCAAATATATGTTTCTGGGCAAGGGCGGGATGCGTGCACAGTGCTGGCAAGCTTTCTCCCTGCGAGACACGCTGGAAAAGCTTTTCGCTATGATGCACTCTGATAGAGACGCAGACTCCGGCTCTCCGCAGCTGTCCGCAGGGAAGCGGCGGTTGCCGGCTTCTTTCTGCCGAAGCCGCGCTTTGCAGCCTACAAGTGCGGTTCACGTCAGCGGTGCACCTAGTAGCCGCTTCTTCGCCTCCGGCAGCCGGGGAGAGCGGTTGGCTTCTTAGAGGCGAAGAACGAAACCGGCTTGTGTGCGAAGCCTTGGCACTGCTAGAGTACAGTGGCTGCAGCTGCCAGCCCTTTCAGTTCATCTCTGGCATGCTTCTGGCAGGTGCTCCAGGACGACTTTCCTGCGTTTTGACTTGGTCCTGATGCAGACGAATCTGGAGAATTCTAGTTCGTGCCCTGAGCTTCCGAGATGCAGAGAAGAAGGGCTGCGCTGTGTTGCTCGGGAAGCAAGGACATAGACAGCGCCCTGTGTTTGGGAGTGAGAAGCTGCTGGGTTTTTGCAGTTGCCTTCGCTGTGCACTGAATGTCAGGTGGAGCTGTGCACTCCTCTACAACGAGCAGGACAGCAGAAAACAGAGAGCATGGACGTCTGACAGCCGTTTGAAGCTTGCCTAGGAAAGAGCAGTGTTTTTGGAGTGTTCAGCAAATATATGTTTCTGGGCAAGGGCGGGATGCGTGCACTGTGCTGGCGAGCTTTCTCCCTGCGAGACACGCTGGAAAAGCTTTTCGCTATGATGCAGTCTGATAGAGACGCAGACTCCGGCTCTCCGCAGCTGTCCGCAGAGAAGCGGCGGTTGCCGGCGTCTTTCTGCCGAAGCCGCGCTTTGCAGCCTACAAGTGCGGTTCACGTCAGCGGTGCACCTAGTAGCCGCTTCTTCGCCACCGGCAGCCGGGGAGAGCGGTTGGCTTCTGAGAGGCGAAGAACGAAATCGGCTTGTGTGCGCAGCCTTGGCACTGCTAGAGGACGGTGGCTGCAGCTGCCAGCCGTTTCAGTTCATCTCTGGGATACTTCTGGCAGGGGCTCCAGGACGACTTTCCTGCGTTTTGACTTGGTCCTGATGCAGACGAATCTGGAGAATTCTTCTTCGTTCCCTGAGCTTCCGAGTTGCAGACAACTCGATGGCAGCTGCAGAGAAGAAGGGCTGTGCTGAGTTGCTCGGGAAGCAAGGACATAGACAGCGCCTTGTGTTTGGGAGTGAGCAGCTGCTGGTTTTTTGCAATTGACTTCGCTGTGCACTGAATGCTAGGGTGAGCTGTGCACTCCTCTACAACGAGCAGGGCAGCAGAAAACAGAGAGCACGGACGTCTGACAGCCGTTTAAAGCTTGCCTAGGAAAGAGCAGTGTTTTTAGAGTGTTCAGCAAATATATGTTTCTGGGCAAGGGCGGGATGCGTGCAGTGTGCTGGCAAGCTTTCTCCCTGCGAGACACGCTGGAAAAGCTTTTCGCTATGATGCAGTCCGCTTGACACGCAGACTTCGTCTCTCCGTAGCTGTCCGCAGGGAAGCGGCGGTTGCCGGCGTCTTTTTGCCGAAGCCGCGCTTTGCAGCCTACAAGTGCGGTTCACGTCAGCGGTGCACCTAGTAGCCGCTTCTTCGCCTCCGGCAGCCGGGGAGAGCGGTTGGCTTCTGAGAGGCGAAGAACGAAACCGGCTTGTATGCGCTGCCTTGGCACTGCTAGAAGACGGTGGTTGCAGCTGCCAGCCCTTTGAGTTCACCTCTGGCATGCTCCTGGCAGGTGCTCCAGGACGACTTTCCTGCGTTTTGACTTGGTCCGGATGCAGACGAATCTGGAGAATTCTTGTTCGTTCCCTGAGCTTCCGAGTTGCAGACAACTCGATGGCAGCTGCAGAGAAGAAGGGCTGTGCTGAGTTGCTCGGGAAGCAAGGACATAGACAGCGCCTTGGGTTTGGGAGTGAGCAGCTGCTGTTTTTTTGCAGTTGACTTCGCTGTGCACTGAATGTCAGGTGGAGCTGTGCACTATTCTACAACGAGCAGGACACCACAAAACAGAGAGCACAGATGTCTGACAGCAGTTTGAAGCTTGCCTAGGAAAGAGTAGTGTTTTTGGAGTGTTCAGCAAATATATGTTTCTGGGCAAGGGCGGGATGCGTGCACAGTGCTGGCGAGCTTTCTCCCTGCGAGACACGCTGGAAAAGCTTTTCGCTATGATGCAGTCTGATAGAGACGCAGACTCCGGCTCTCCGCAGCTGTCCGCAGGGAAGCGGCGGTTGCCGGCTTCTTTCTGCCGAAGCCGCGCTTTGCAGCCTACAAGTGCGGTTCACGTCAGCGGTGCACCTAGTAGCCGCTTCTTCGCCTCCGGCAGCCGGGGAGAGCGGTTGGCTTCTGAGAGGCGAAGAACGAAACCGGCTTGTATGCGCTGCCTTGGCACTGCTAGAAGACGGTGGTTGCAGCTGCCAGCCCTTTGAGTTCACCTCTGGCATGCTCCTGGCAGGTGCTCCAGGACGACTTTCCTGCGTTTTGACTTGGTCCGGATGCAGACGAATCTGGAGAATTCTTGTTCGTTCCCTGAGCTTCCGAGTTGCAGACAACTCGATGGCAGCTGCAGAGAAGAAGGGCTGTGCTGAGTTGCTCGGGAAGCAAGGACATAGACAGCGCCCTGTGTTTGGGAGTGAGAAGCTGCTGGGTTTTTGCAGTTGCCTTCGCTGTGCACTGAATGTCAGGTGGAGCTGTGCACTCCTCTACAACGAGCAGGACAGCAGAAAACAGAGAGCACAGATGTCTTACAGCAGTTTGAAGCTTGCCTAGGAAAGAGTAGTGTTTTGGAGTGTTCAGCAAATATATGTTTCTGGGCAAGGGCGGGATGCGTGCAGTGTGCTTGCAAGCTTTCTCCCTGCGAGACACGCTGAAAAGCTTTCGCTATGATGCAGTCGGCTAGACACGCAGACTTCGGCTCTCCGCAGCTGTCCGCAGGGAAGCGGCGGTTGCCGGCGTCTTTCTGCCGAAGCCGCGCTTTGCAGCCTACAAGTGCGGTTCACGTCAGCGGTGCACCTAGTAGCCGCTTCTTCGCCTCCGGCAGCCGGGGAGAGCGGTTGGCTTCTGAGAGGCGAAGAACGAAACCGGCTTGTATGCGCTGCCTTGGCACTGCTAGAAGACGGTGGTTGCAGCTGCCAGCCCTTTGAGTTCACCTCTGGCATGCTCCTGGCAGGTGCTCCAGGACGACTTTCCTGCGTTTTGACTTGGTCCGGATGCAGACGAATCTGGAGAATTCTTGTTCGTTCCCTGAGCTTCCGAGTTGCAGACAACTCGATGGCAGCTGCAGAGAAGAAGGGCTGTGCTGAGTTGCTCGGGAAGCAAGGACATAGACAGCGCCTTGTGTTTGGGAGTGAGCAGCTGCTGTTTTTTTGCAGTTGACTTCGCTGTGCACTGAATGTCAGGTGGAGCTGTGCACTCTTCTACAACGAGCAGGACACCACAAAACAGAGAGCACAGATGTCTGACAGCAGTTTGAAGCTTGCCTAGGAAAGAGTAGTGTTTTTGGAGTGTTCAGCAAATATATGTTTCTGGGCAAGGGCGGGATGCGTGCACAGTGCTGGCAAGCTTTCTCCCTGCGAGACACGCTGGAAAAGCTTTTCGCTATGATGCACTCTGATAGAGACGCAGACTCCGGCTCTCCGCAGCTGTCCGCAGGGAAGCGGCGGTTGCCGGCTTCTTTCTGCCGAAGCCGCGCTTTGCAGCCTACAAGTGCGGTTCACGTCAGCGGTGCACCTAGTAGCCGCTTCTTCGCCTCCGGCAGCCGGGGAGAGCGGTTGGCTTCTTAGAGGCGAAGAACGAAACCGGCTTGTGTGCGAAGCCTTGGCACTGCTAGAGTACAGTGGCTGCAGCTGCCAGCCCTTTCAGTTCATCTCTGGCATGCTTCTGGCATTTGCTCCAGGACGACTTTCCTGCGTTTTGACTTGGTCCTGATGCAGACGAATCTGGAGAATTCTAGTTCGTGCCCTGAGCTTCCGAGATGCAGAGAAGAAGGGCTGCGCTGAGTTGCTCGGGAAGCAAGGACATAGACAGCGCCCTGTGTTTGGGAGTGAGCAGCTGCTGGTTTTTTGCAGTTGACTTCGCTGTGCACTGAATGTCAGGTGGAGCTGTGCACTCCTCTACAACGAGCAGGGCAGCAGAAAACAGTGAGGACAGATGTCTGACAGCAGTTTGAAGCTTGCCTAGGAAAGAGTAGTGTTTTTGGAGTGTTCAGCAAATATATGTTTCTGGGCAAGGGCGGGATGCGTGCACTGTGCTGGCAAGCTTTCTCCCTGCGAAACACGCTGGAAAAGCTTTTCGCTATGATGCAGTCTGATAGAGACGCAGACTCCGGCTCTCCGCAGCTGTCCGCAGGGAAGCGTCGGTTGCCGGCGTCTTTCTGCCGAAGCCGCGCTTTGCAGCCTACAAGTGCGGTTCACGTCAGCGGTGCACCTAGTAGCCGCTTCTTCGCCTCCGGCAGCCGGGGAGAGCGGTTGGCTTCTGAGAGGCGAAGAACGAAATCGGCTTGTGTGCGCAGCCTTGGCACTGCTAGAGGACGGTGGCTGCAGCTGCCAGCCCTTTCAGTTCACCTCTGGGATACTTCTGGCAGGGGCTCCAGGACGACTTTCCTGCGTTTTGACTTGGTCCTGATGCAGACGAATCTGGAGAATTCTTGTTCGTTCCCTGAGCTTCCGAGTTGCAGACAACTCGATGGCAGCTGCAGAGAAGAAGGGCTGTGCTGAGTTGCTCGGGAAGCAAGGACATAGACAGCGCCTTGTGTTTGGGAGTGAGCAGCTGCTGGTTTTTTGCAGTTGACTTCGCTGTGCACTGAATGTCAGGTGGAGCTGTGCACTCCTCTACAACGAGCAGGGCAGCAGAAAACAGTGAGGACAGATGTCTGACAGCAGTTTGAAGCTTGCCTAGGAAAGAGTAGTGTTTTTGGAGTGTTCAGCAAATATATGTTTCTGGGCAAGGGCGGGATGCGTGCACAGTTCTGGCAAGCTGTCTCCCTGCGAGACACGCTGGAAAAGCTTTTCGCTATGATGCACTCTGATAGAGACGCAGACTCCGGCTCTCCGCAGCTGTCCGCAGGGAAGCGGCGGTTGCCGGCTTCTTTCTGCCGAAGCCGCGCTTTGCAGCCTACAAGTGCGGTTCACGTCAGCGGTGCACCTAGTAGCCGCTTCTTCGCCTCCGGCAGCCGGGGAGAGCGGTTGGCTTCTTAGAGTCGAAGAACGAAACCGGCTTGTGTGCGAAGCCTTGGCACTGCTAGAGTACGTTGGCTGCAGCTGCCAGCCCTTTCATTTCACCTCTGGCATGCTTCTGGCAGGTGCTCCAGGACGACTTTCCTGCGTTTTGACTTGGTCCGGATGCAGACGAATCTGGAGAATTCTTCTTCGTTCCCTGAGCTTCCGAGTTGCAGACAACTCGATGGCAGCTGCAGAGAAGAAGGGCTGTGCTGAGTTGCTCGGGAAGCAAGGACATAGACAGCGCCTTGGGTTTGGGAGTGAGCAGCTGCAGGTTTTTTGCAGTTGACTTCGCTGTGCACTGAATGTCAGGTGGAGCTGTGCACTCCTCTACAACGAGCAGGACAGCAGAAAACAGTGAGGACAGATGTCTGACAGCAGTTTGAAGCTTGCCTAGGAAAGAGTAGTGTTTTTGGAGTGTTCAGCAAATATATGTTTCTGGGCAAGGGCGGGATGCGTGCACTGTGCTGGCAAGCTTTCTTCCTGAGAAACACGCTGGAAAAGCTTTTCGCTATGATGCAGTCTGATAGAGACGCAGACTCCGGCTCTCCGCAGCTGTCCGCAGGGAAGCGGCGGTTGCCGGCGTCTTTCTGCCGAAGCCGCGCTTTGCAGCCTACAAGTGCGGTTCACGTCAGCGGTGCACCTAGTAGCCGCTTCTTCGCCTCCGGCAGCCGGGGAGAGCGGTTGGCTTCTGAGAGGCGAAGAACGAAATCGGCTTGTGTGCGCAGCCTTGGCACTGCTAGAGGACGGTGGCTGCAGCTGCCAGCCCTTTCAGTTCACCTCTGGGATACTTCTGGCAGGGGCTCCAGGACGACTTTCCTGCGTTTTGACTTGGTCCTGATGCAGACGAATCTGGAGAATTCTAGTTCGTGCCCTGAGCTTCCGAGATGCAGACAACTCGATGGCAGCTGCAGAGAAGAAGGGCTGTGCTGAGTTGCTCGGGAAGCAAGGACATAGACAGCGCCTTGTGTTTGGGAGTGAGCAGCTGCTGGTTTTTTGCAGTTGACTTCGCTGTGCACTGAATGTCAGGTGGAGCTGTGCACTCCTCTACAAGGAGCAGGGCAGCAGAAAACAGTGAGGACAGATGTCTGACAGCAGTTTGAAGCTTGCCTAGGAAAGAGTAGTGTTTTTGGAGTGTTCAGCAAATATATGTTTCTGGGCAAGGGCGGGATGCGTGCACAGTTCTGGCAAGCTGTCTCCCTGCGAGACACGCTGGAAAAGCTTTTCGCTATGATGCACTCTGATAGAGACGCAGACTCCGGCTCTCCGCAGCTGTCCGCAGGGAAGCGGCGGTTGCCGGCTTCTTTCTGCCGAAGCCGCGCTTTGCAGCCTACAAGTGCGGTTCACGTCAGCGGTGCACCTAGTAGCCGCTTCTTCGCCTCCGGCAGCCGGGGAGAGCGGTTGGCTTCTTAGAGTCGAAGAACGAAACCGGCTTGTGTGCGAAGCCTTGGCACTGCTAGAGTACGTTGGCTGCAGCTGCCAGCCCTTTCATTTCACCTCTGGCATGCTTCTGGCAGGTGCTCCAGGACGACTTTCCTGCGTTTTGACTTGGTCCGGATGCAGACGAATCTGGAGAATTCTTGTTCGTTCCCTGAGCTTCCGAGTTGCAGACAACTCGATGGCAGCTGCAGAGAAGAAGGGCTGTGCTGAGTTGCTCGGGAAGCAAGGACATAGACAGCGCCTTGGGTTTGGGAGTGAGCAGCTGCTGGTTTTTTGCAGTTGACTTCGCTGTGCACTGAATGTCAGGTGGAGCTGTGCACTCTTCTACAACGAGCAGGACACCACAAAACAGAGAGCACAGATGTCTGACAGCAGTTTGAAGCTTGCCTAGGAAAGAGTAGTGTTTTTGGAGTGTTCAGCAAATATATGTTTCTGGGCAAGGGCGGGATGCGTGCACAGTGCTGGCAAGCTTTCTCCCTGCGAGACACGCTGGAAAAGCTTTTCGCTATGATGCACTCTGATAGAGACGCAGACTCCGGCTCTCCGCAGCTGTCCGCAGGGAAGCGGCGGTTGCCGGCTTCTTTCTGCCGAAGCCGCGCTTTGCAGCCTACAAGTGCGGTTCACGTCAGCGGTGCACCTAGTAGCCGCTTCTTCGCCTCCGGCAGCCGGGGAGAGCGGTTGGCTTCTTAGAGGCGAAGAACGAAACCGGCTTGTGTGCGAAGCCTTGGCACTGCTAGAGTACAGTGGCTGCAGCTGCCAGCCCTTTCAGTTCATCTCTGGCATGTTTCTGGCAGGTGCTCCAGGACGACTTTCCTGCGTTTTGACTTGGTCCGGATGCAGACGAATCTGGAGAATTCTTGTTCGTTCCCTGAGCTTCCGAGTTGCAGACAACTCGATGGCAGCTGCAGAGAAGAAGGGCTGTGCTGAGTTGCTCGGGAAGCAAGGGTATAGACAGCGCCTTGTGTTTGGGAGTGAGCAGCTGCTGGTTTTTTGCAGTTGACTTCGCTGTGCACTGAATGTCAGGTGGAGCTGTGCACTCCTCTACAACGAGCAGGGCAGCAGAAAACAGAGAGCACGCACGTCTGAGAGCAGTTTGAAGCTTGCCTAGGACAGAGTAATGTTTGTGGAGTGTTCAGCAGATCCATGTTTCTGGGCAAGGGCGGGATGCGTGCACAGTGCTGGCAAGCTTTCTCCCTGCGAAACACGCTGGAAAAGCTTTTCGCTATGATGCAGTCCGCTAGAGACGCAGACCCTGGCTCTCGGCAGCTGTCCGCAGGAAAGCGGCGGTTGCCGGCGTCTTTCTGCCGAAGCCCCGCTTTGCAGCCTACAAGTGCGGTTCACGTCAGCGGTGCACCTAGTAGCCGCTTCTTCGCCTCCGGCAGCCAGGGAGAGCGGTTGGCTTCTGAGAGGCGAAGAACGAAACCTAGTTGTATGCGCTGCCTTGGCACTGCTAGAAGACGGTGGTTGCAGCTGCCAGCCCTTTGAGTTCACCTCTGGCATGCTCCTGGCAGGTGCTCCAGGACGACTTTCCTGCGTTTTGACTTGGTCCGGATGCAGACGAATCTGGAGAATTCTTGTTCGTTCCCTGAGCTTCCGAGTTGCAGACAACTCGATGGCAGCTGCAGAGAAGAAGGGCTGTGCTGAGTTGCTCGGGAAGCAAGGACATAGACAGCGCCTTGTGTTTGGGAGTGAGCAGCTGCTGGTTTTTTGCAGTTGACTTCGCTGTGCACTGAATGTCAGGTGGAGCTGTGCACTCTTCTACAACGAGCAGGACACCACAAAACAGAGAGCACAGATGTCTGACAGCAGTTTGAAGCTTGCCTAGGAAAGAGTAGTGTTTTTGGAGTGTTCAGCAAATATATGTTTCTGGGCAAGGGCGGGATGCGTGCACAGTGCTGGCAAGCTTTCTCCCTGCGAGACACGCTGGAAAAGCTTTTCGCTATGATGCAGTCTGATAGAGACGCAGACTCCGGCTCTCCGCAGCTGTCCGCAGGGAAGCGGCGGTTGCCGGCGTCTTTCTGCCGAAGCCGCGCTTTGCAGCCTACAAGTGCGGTTCACGTCAGCGGTGCACCTAGTAGCCGCTTCTTCGCCACCGGCAGCCGGGGAGAGCGGTTGGCTTCTTAGAGGCGAAGAACGAAATCGGCTTGTGTGCGCAGCCTTGGCACTGCTAGAGGACGGTGGCTGCAGCTACCAGCCATTTCATTTCACCTCTGGGATACTTCTGGCAGGGGCTCCAGGACGACTTTCCTGCGTTTTGACTTGGTCCTGATGCAGACGAATCTGGAGAATTCTTGTTCGTACCCTGAGTTTACGAATTTCAGCGATCTCGATGGCCGCCGCAGAAAAGAAGGGCTTAGCTGAGTTGCTCGGGAAGCAAGAACATAGACAGCGCCTTGTGTTTGGGAGTGAGCAGCTGCTGGTTTTTTGCAATTGACTTCGCTGTGCACTGAATGCTAGGGTGAGCTGTGCACTCCTCTACAACGAGCAGGGCAGCAGAAAACAGAGAGCACGGACGTCTGACAGCCGTTTAAAGCTTGCCTAGGAAAGAGCAGTGTTTTTAGAGTGTTCAGCAAATATATGTTTCTGGGCAAGGGCGGGATGCGTGCAGTGTGCTGGCAAGCTTTCTCCCTGCGAGACACGCTGGAAAAGCTTTTCGCTATGATGCAGTCCGCTTGAGACGCAGACTTCGTCTCTCCGTAGCTGTCCGCAGGGAAGCGGCGGTTGCCGGCGTCTTTCTGCCGAAGCCGCGCTTTGCAGCCTACAAGTGCGGTTCACGTCAGCGGTGCACCTAGTAGCCGCTTCTTCGCCTCCGGCAGCCGGGGAGAGCGGTTGGCTTCTGAGAGGCGAAGAACGAAACCGGCTTGTGTGCGCAGCCTTGGCACTGCTGGAGGACGGTGACTGCAGCTGCCAGCCCTTTCATTTCCCCGCAGGCATGTTTCTGGCAGGTGCTCCAGGACGACTTTCCTGCGTTTTGACTTGGTCCTGATGCAGACGAATCTGGAGAATTCTTGTTCGTTCCCTGAGCTTCTGAGTTGCAGACAACTCGATGGCAGCTGCAGAGAAGAAGGGCTGTGCTGAGTTGCTCGGGAAGCAAGGACATAGACAGCGCCTTGTGTTTGGGAGTGAGCAGCTGCTGGTTTTTTGCAGTTGACTTCGCTGTGCACTGAATGTCAGGTGGAGCTGTGCACTCCTCTACAACGAGCAGGGCAGCAGAAAACAGTGAGGACAGATGTCTGACAGCAGTTTGAAGCTTGCCTAGGAAAGAGCAGTGTTTTTAGAATGTTCAGCAAATATATGTTTCTGGGCAAGGGCGGGATGCGTGCACTGCGCTGGCAAGCTTTCTCCCTGCGAGACACGCTGGAAAAGCTTTTCGCTATGATGCAGTCCGCTTGAGACGCGGACTTCGTCTCTCCGTAGCTGTCCGCAGGGAAGCGGCGGTTGCCGGCGTCTTTCTGCCGAAGCCGCGCTTTGCAGCCTACAAGTGCGGTTCACGTCAGCGGTGCACCTAGTAGCCGCTTCTTCGCCTCCGGCAGCCGGGGAGAGCGGTTGGCTTCTGAGAGGCGAAGAACGAAACCGGCTTGTATGCGAAGCCTTGGCACTGCTAGAAGACGGTGGTTGCAGCTGCCAGCCCTTTGAGTTCACCTCTGGCATGCTCCTGGCAGGTGCTCCAGGACGACTTTCCTGCCTTTTGACTTGGTCCGGATGCAGACGAATCTGGAGAATTCTTGTTCGTTCCCTGAGCTTCCGAGTTGCAGACAACTCGATGGCAGCTGCAGAGAAGAAGGGCTGTGCTGAGTTGCTCGGGAAGCAAGGACATAGACAGCGCCTTGGGTTTGGGAGTGAGCAGCTGCTGTTTTTTTGCAATTGACTTCGCTGTGCACTGAATGTCAGGTGGAGCTGTGCACTCTTCTACAACGAGCAGGACACCACAAAACAGAGAGCACAGATGTCTGACAGCAGTTTGAAGCTTGCCTAGGAAAGAGTAGTGTTTTTGGAGTGTTCAGGAAATATATGTTTCTGGGCAAGGGCGGGATGCGTGCACTGTGCTGGCAAGCTTTCTCCCAGCGAGACACGCTGGAAAAGCTTTTCGCTATGATGCACTCTGATAGAGACGCAGACTCCGGCTCTCCGCAGCTGTCCGCAGGGAAGCGGCGGTTGCCGGCTTCTTTCTGCCGAAGCCGCGCTTTGCAGCCTACAAGTGCGGTTCACGTCAGCGGTGCACCTAGTAGCCGCTTCTTCGCCTCCGGCAGCCGGGGAGAGCGGTTGGCTTCTTAGAGGCGAAGAACGAAACCGGCTTGTGTGCGAAGCCTTGGCACTGCTAGAGTACAGTGGCTGCAGCTGCCAGCCCTTGCAGTTCATCTCTGGCATGCTTCTGGCAGGTGCTCCAGGACGACTTTCCTGCGTTTTGACTTGGTCCTGATGCAGACGAATCTGGAGAATTCTAGTTCGTGCCCTGAGCTTCCGAGATGCAGAGAAGAAGGGCTGCGCTGAGTTGCTCGGGAAGCAAGGACATAGACAGCGCCCTGTGTTTGGGAGTGAGAAGCTGCTGGGTTTTTGCAGTTGCCTTCGCTGTGCACTGAATGTCAGGTGGAGCTGTGCACTCCTCTACAACGAGCAGGACAGCAGAAAACAGAGAGCACGGACGTCTGACAGCCGTTTGAAGCTTGCCTAGGAAAGAGCAGTGTTTTTGGAGTGTTCAGCAAATATATGTTTCTGGGCAAGGGCGGGATGCGTGCACTGCGCTGGCAAGCTTTCTCCCTGCGAGACACGCTGGAAAAGCTTTTCGCTATGATGCAGTCCGCTTGAGACGCAGACTTCGTCTCTCCGCAGCTGTCCGCAGGGAAGCGGCGGTTGCCGGTGTCTTTCTGCCGAAGCCGCGCTTTGCAGCCTACAAGTGCGGTTCACGTCAGCGGTGCACCTAGTAGCCGCTTCTTCGCCTCCGGCAGCCGGGGAGAGCGGTTGGCTTCTGAGAGGCGAAGAACGAAACCGGCTTGTGTGCGCAGCCTTGGCACTGCTAGAGTACAGTGGCTGCAGCTGCCAGCCCTTTCAGTTCACCTCTGGCATGCTTCTGGCAGGTGCTCCAGGACGACTTTCCTGCGTTTTGACTTGGTCCTGATGCAGACGAATCTGGAGAATTCTAGTTCGTGCCCTGAGCTTCCGAGATGCAGAGAAGAAGGGCTGCGCTGAGTTGCTCGGGAAGCAAGGACATAGACAGCGCCCTGTGTTTGGGAGTGAGAAGCTGCTGGGTTTTTGCAGTTGACTTCGCTGTGCACTGAATGTCAGGTGGAGCTGTGCACTCCTCTACAACGAGCAGGACAGCAGAAAACAGAGAGCACGGACGTCTGACAGCCGTTTGAAGCTTGCCTAGGAAAGAGCAGTGTTTTTGGAGTGTTCAGCAAATATATGTTTCTGGGCAAGGGCGGGATGCGTGCACTGTGCTGGCGAGCTTTCTCCCTGCGAGACACGCTGGAAAAGCTTTTCGCTATGATGCAGTCTGATAGAGACGCAGACTCCGGCTCTCCGCAGCTGTCCGCAGGGAAGCGGCGGTGGCCGGCGTCTTTCTGCCGAAGCCGCGCTTTGCAGCCTACAAGTGCGGTTCACGTCAGCGGTGCACCTAGTAGCCGCTTCTTCGCCACCGGCAGCCGGGGAGAGCGGTTGGCTTCTGAGAGGCGAAGAACGAAATCGGCTTGTGTGCGCAGCCTTGGCACTGCTAGAGGACGGTGGCTGCAGCTGCCAGCCCTTTCAGTTCACCTCTGGGATACTTCTGGCAGGGGCTCCAGGACGACTTTCCTGCGTTTTGACTTGGTCCTGATGCAGACGAATCTGGAGAATTCTTGTTCGTTCCCTGAGCTTCCGAGTTGCAGACAACTCGATGGCAGCTGCAGAGAAGAAGGGCTGTGCTGAGTTGCTCGGGAAGCAAGGACATAGACAGCGCCTTGTGTTTGGGAGTGAGCAGCTGCTGGTTTTTTGCAGTTGACTTCGCTGTGCACTGAATGTCAGGTGGAGCTGTGCACTCCTCTACAACGAGCAGGGCAGCAGAAAACAGTGAGGACAGATGTCTGACAGCAGTTTGAAGCTTGCCTAGGAAAGAGTAGTGTTTTTGGAGTGTTCAGCAAATATATGTTTCTGGGCAAGGGCGGGATGCGTGCACAGTTCTGGCAAGCTGTCTCCCTGCGAGACACGCTGGAAAAGCTTTTCGCTATGATGCACTCTGATAGAGACGCAGACTCCGGCTCTCCGCAGCTGTGCGCAGGGAAGCGGCGGTTGCCGGCTTCTTTCTGCCGAAGCCGCGCTTTGCAGCCTACAAGTGCGGTTCACGTCAGCGGTGCACCTAGTAGCCGCTTCTTCGCCTCCGGCAGCCGGGGAGAGCGGTTGGCTTCTTAGAGTCGAAGAACGAAACCGGCTTGTGTGCGAAGCCTTGGCACTGCTAGAGTACAGTGGCTGCAGCTGCCAGCCCTTTCATTTCACCTCTGGCATGCTTCTGGCAGGTGCTCCAGGACGACTTTCCTGCGTTTTGACTTGGTCCGGATGCAGACGAATCTGGAGAATTCTTCTTCGTTCCCTGAGCTTCCGAGTTGCAGACAACTCGATGGCAGCTGCAGAGAAGAAGGGCTGTGCTGAGTTGCTCGGGAAGCAAGGACATAGACAGCGCTTTGGGTTTGGGAGTGAGCAGCTGCTGGTTTTTTGCAGTTGACTTCGCTGTGCACTGAATGTCAGGTGGAGCTGTGCACTCTTCTACAACGAGCAGGACACCACAAAACAGAGAGCACAGATGTCTGACAGCAGTTTGAAGCTTGCCTAGGAAAGAGTAGTGTTTTTGGAGTGTTCAGCAAATATATGTTTCTGGGCAAGGGCGGGATGCGTGCACAGTACTGGCAAGCTTTCTCCCTGCGAGACACGCTGGAAAAGCTTTTCGCTATGATGCACTCTGATAGAGACGCAGACTCCGGCTCTCCGCAGCTGTCCGCAGGGAAGCGGCGGTTGCCGGCTTCTTTCTGCCGAAGCCGCGCTTTGCAGCCTACAAGTGCGGTTCACGTCAGCGGTGCACCTAGTAGCCGCTTCTTCGCCTCCGGCAGCCGGGGAGAGCGGTTGGCTTCTGAGAGGCGAAGAACGAAACCGGCTTGTGTGCGCAGCCTTGGCACTGCTGGAGGACGGTGACTGCAGCTGCCAGCCCTTTCATTTCCCCGCAGGCATGTTTCTGGCAGGTGCTCCAGGACGACTTTCCTGCGTTTTGACTTGGTCCGGATGCAGACGAATCTGGAGAATTCTTGTTCGTTCCCTGAGCTTCCGAGTTGCAGACAACTCGATGGCAGCTGCAGAGAAGAAGGGCTGTGCTGAGTTGCTCGGGAAGCAAGGACATAGACAGCGCCTTGTGTTTGGGAGTGAGCAGCTGCTGTTTTTTTGCAGTTGACTTCGCTGTGCACTGAATGTCAGGTGGAGCTGTGCACTCTTCTACAACGAGCAGGACACCACAAAACAGAGAGCACAGATGTCTGACAGCAGTTTGAAGCTTGCCTAGGAAAGAGTAGTGTTTTTGGAGTGTTCAGCAAATATATGTTTCTGGGCAAGGGCGGGATGCGTGCACTGTGCTGGCAAGCTTTCTCCCTGCGAGACACGCTGGAAAAGCTTTTCGCTATGATGCAGTCCGCTTGAGACGCAGACTCCGGCTCTCCGCAGCTGTCCGCAGGGAAGCGGCGGTTGCCGGCGTCTTTCTGCCGAAGCCGCGCTTTGCAGCCTACAAGTGCGGTTCACGTCAGCGGTGCACCTAGTAGCCGCTTCTTCGCCTCCGGCAGCCGGGGAGAGCGGTTGGCTTCTGAGAGGCGAAGAACGAAACCGGCTTGTGTGCGCAGCCTTGGCACTGCTAGAGTACAGTGGCTGCAGCTGCCAGCCCTTTCAGTTCACCTCTGGCATGCTTCTGGCAGGTGCTCCAGGACGACTTTCCTGCGTTTTGACTTGGTCCTGATGCAGACGAATCTGGAGAATTCTAGTTCGTGCCCTGAGCTCCCGAGATGCAGAGAAGAAGGGCTGCGCTGAGTTGCTCGGGAAGCAAGGACATAGACAGCGCCTTGTGTTTGGGAGTGAAAAGCTGCTGGTTTTTTACAATTGACTTCGCTGTGCACTGAATGCCAGGGTGAGCTGTGCACTCCTCTACAACGAGCAGGACAGCAGAAAACAGAGAGCACGCACGTCTGAGAGCAGTTTGAAGCTTGCCTAGGACAGAGTAATGTTTGTGGAGTGTTCAGCAGATCCATGTTTCTGGGCAAGGGCGGGATGCGTGCACAGTGCTGGCAAGCTTTCTCCCTGCGAAACACGCTGGAAAAGCTTTTCGCTATGATGCAGTCCGCTAGAGACGCAGACCCTGGCTCTCGGCAGCTGTCCGCAGGAAAGCGGCGGTTGCCGGCGTCTTTCTGCCGAAGCCGCGCTTTGCAGCCTACAAGTGCGGTTCACGTCAGCGGTGCACCTAGTAGCCGCTTCTTCGCCTCCGGCAGCCGGGGAGAGCGGTTGGCTTCTGAGAGGCGAAGAACGAAACCGGCTTGTGTGCGCTGCCTTGGCACTGCTAGAAGACGGTGGTTGCAGCTGCCAGCCCTTTGAGTTCACCTCTGGCATGCTCCTGGCAGGTGCTCCAGGACGACTTTCCTGCGTTTTGACTTGGTCCGGATGCAGACGAATCTGGAGAATTCTTGTTCGTTCCCTGAGCTTCCGAGTTGCAGACAACTCGATGGCAGCTGCAGAGAAGAAGGGCTGTGCTGAGTTGCTCGGGAAGCAAGGACATAGACAGCGCCTTGGGTTTGGGAGTGAGCAGCTGCTGGTTTTTTGCAGTTGACTTCGCTGTGCACTGAATGTCAGGTGGAGCTGTGCACTCTTCTACAACGAGCAGGACACCACAAAACAGAGAGCACAGATGTCTGACAGCAGTTTGAAGCTTGCCTAGGAAAGAGTAGTGTTTTTGGAGTGTTCAGCAAATATATGTTTCTGGGCAAGGGCGGGATGCGTGCACAGTGCTGGCAAGCTTTCTCCCTGCGAGACACGCTGGAAAAGCTTTTCGCTATGATGCACTCTGATAGAGACGCAGACTCCGGCTCTCCGCAGCTGTCCGCAGGGAAGCGGCGGTTGCCGGCTTCTTTCTGCCGAAGCCGCGCTTTGCAGCCTACAAGTGCGGTTCACGTCAGCGGTGCACCTAGTAGCCGCTTCTTCGCCTCCGGCAGCCGGGGAGAGCGGTTGGCTTCTTAGAGGCGAAGAACGAAACCGGCTTGTGTGCGAAGCCTTGGCACTGCTAGAGTACAGTGGCTGCAGCTGCCAGCCCTTGCAGTTCATCTCTGGCATGCTTCTGGCAGGTGCTCCAGGACGACTTTCCTGCGTTTTGACTTGGTCCTGATGCAGACGAATCTGGAGAATTCTAGTTCGTGCCCTGAGCTTCCGAGATGCAGAGAAGAAGGGCTGCGCTGAGTTGCTCGGGAAGCAAGGACATAGACAGCGCCCTGTGTTTGGGAGTGAGAAGCTGCTGGGTTTTTGCAGTTGCCTTCGCTGTGCACTGAATGTCAGGTGGAGCTGTGCACTCCTCTACAACGAGCAGGACAGCAGAAAACAGAGAGCACGGACGTCTGACAGCCGTTTGAAGCTTGCCTAGGAAAGAGCAGTGTTTTTGGAGTGTTCAGCAAATATATGTTTCTGGGCAAGGGCGGGATGCGTGCACTGCGCTGGCAAGCTTTCTCCCTGCGAGACACGCTGGAAAAGCTTTTCGCTATGATGCAGTCCGCTTGAGACGCAGACTTCGTCTCTCCGCAGCTGTCCGCAGGGAAGCGGCGGTTGCCGGCGTCTTTCTGCCGAAGCCGCGCTTTGCAGCCTACAAGTGCGGTTCACGTCAGCGGTGCACCTAGTAGCCGCTTCTTCGCCTCCGGCAGCCGGGGAGAGCGGTTGGCTTCTGAGAGGCGAAGAACGAAACCGGCTTGTGTGCGCAGCCTTGGCACTGCTAGAGTACAGTGGCTGCAGCTGCCAGCCCTTTCAGTTCACCTCTGGCATGCTTCTGGCAGGTGCTCCAGGACGACTTTCCTGCGTTTTGACTTGGTCCTGATGCAGACGAATCTGGAGAATTCTAGTTCGTGCCCTGAGCTTCCGAGATGCAGAGAAGAAGGGCTGCGCTGAGTTGCTCGGGAAGCAAGGACATAGACAGCGCCCTGTGTTTGGGAGTGAGCAGCTGCTGGGTTTTTGCAGTTGACTTCGCTGTGCACTGAATGTCAGGTGGAGCTGTGCACTCCTCTACAACGAGCAGGACAGCAGAAAACAGAGAGCACGGACGTCTGACAGCCGTTTGAAGCTTGCCTAGGAAAGAGCAGTGTTTTTGGAGTGTTCAGCAAATATATGTTTCTGGGCAAGGGCGGGATGCGTGCACTGCGCTGGCGAGCTTTCTCCCTGCGAGACACGCTGGAAAAGCTTTTCGCTATGATGCAGTCTGATAGAGACGCAGACTCCGGCTCTCCGCAGCTGTCCGCAGGGAAGCGGCGGTGGCCGGCGTCTTTCTGCCGAAGCCGCGCTTTGCAGCCTACAAGTGCGGTTCACGTCAGCGGTGCACCTAGTAGCCGCTTCTTCGCCACCGGCAGCCGGGGAGAGCGGTTGGCTTCTGAGAGGCGAAGAACGAAATCGGCTTGTGTGCGCAGCCTTGGCACTGCTAGAGGACGGTGGCTGCAGCTGCCAGCCCTTTCAGTTCACCTCTGGGATACTTCTGGCAGGGGCTCCAGGACGACTTTCCTGCGTTTTGACTTGGTCCTGATGCAGACGAATCTGGAGAATTCTTGTTCGTTCCCTGAGCTTCCGAGTTGCAGACAACTCGATGGCAGCTGCAGAGAAGAAGGGCTGTGCTGAGTTGCTCGGGAAGCAAGGACATAGACAGCGCCTTGTGTTTGGGAGTGAGCAGCTGCTGGTTTTTTGCAGTTGACTTCGCTGTGCACTGAATGTCAGGTGGAGCTGTGCACTCCTCTACAACGAGCAGGGCAGCAGAAAACAGTGAGGACAGATGTCTGACAGCAGTTTGAAGCTTGCCTAGGAAAGAGTAGTGTTTTTGGAGTGTTCAGCAAATATATGTTTCTGGGCAAGGGCGGGATGCGTGCACAGTTCTGGCAAGCTGTCTCCCTGCGAGACACGCTGGAAAAGCTTTTCGCTATGATGCACTCTGATAGAGACGCAGACTCCGGCTCTCCGCAGCTGTGCGCAGGGAAGCGGCGGTTGCCGGCTTCTTTCTGCCGAAGCCGCGCTTTGCAGCCTACAAGTGCGGTTCACGTCAGCGGTGCACCTAGTAGCCGCTTCTTCGCCTCCGGCAGCCGGGGAGAGCGGTTGGCTTCTTAGAGTCGAAGAACGAAACCGGCTTGTGTGCGAAGCCTTGGCACTGCTAGAGTACGTTGGCTGCAGCTGCCAGCCCTTTCATTTCACCTCTGGCATGCTTCTGGCAGGTGCTCCAGGACGACTTTCCTGCGTTTTGACTTGGTCCGGATGCAGACGAATCTGGAGAATTCTTCTTCGTTCCCTGAGCTTCCGAGTTGCAGACAACTCGATGGCAGCTGCAGAGAAGAAGGGCTGTGCTGAGTTGCTCGGGAAGCAAGGACATAGACAGCGCTTTGGGTTTGGGAGTGAGCAGCTGCTGGTTTTTTGCAGTTGACTTCGCTGTGCACTGAATGTCAGGTGGAGCTGTGCACTCTTCTACAACGAGCAGGACACCACAAAACAGAGAGCACAGATGTCTGACAGCAGTTTGAAGCTTGCCTAGGAAAGAGTAGTGTTTTTGGAGTGTTCAGCAAATATATGTTTCTGGGCAAGGGCGGGATGCGTGCACAGTACTGGCAAGCTTTCTCCCTGCGAGACACGCTGGAAAAGCTTTTCGCTATGATGCACTCTGATAGAGACGCAGACTCCGGCTCTCCGCAGCTGTCCGCAGGGAAGCGGCGGTTGCCGGCTTCTTTCTGCCGAAGCCGCGCTTTGCAGCCTACAAGTGCGGTTCACGTCAGCGGTGCACCTAGTAGCCGCTTCTTCGCCTCCGGCAGCCGGGGAGAGCGGTTGGCTTCTTAGAGGCGAAGAACGAAACCGGCTTGTGTGCGAAGCCTTGGCACTGCTAGAGTACAGTGGCTGCAGCTGCCAGCCCTTTCAGTTCATCTCTGGCATGCTTCTGGCAGGTGCTCCAGGACGACTTTCCTGCGTTTTGACTTGGTCCGGATGCAGACGAGTCTGGAGAATTCTTGTTCGTTCCCTGAGCTTCCGAGTTGCAGACAACTCGATGGCAGCTGCAGAGAAGAAGGGCTGTGCTGAGTTGCTCGGGAAGCAAGGACATAGACAGCGCCTTGTGTTTGGGAGTGAGCAGCTGCTGTTTTTTTGCAGTTGACTTCGCTGTGCACTGAATGTCAGGTGGAGCTGTGCACTCTTCTACAACGAGCAGGACACCACAAAACAGAGAGCACAGATGTCTGACAGCAGTTTGAAGCTTGCCTAGGAAAGAGTAGTGTTTTTGGAGTGTTCAGCAAATATATATTTCTGGGCAAGGGCGGGATGCGTGCACAGTGCTGCCAAGCTTTCTCCCTGCGAGACACGCTGGAAAAGCTTTTCGCTATGATGCAGTCTGATAGAGACGCAGACTCCGGCTCTCCGCAGCTGTCCGCAGGGAAGCGTCGGTTGCCGGCGTCTTTCTGCCGAAGCCGCGCTTTGCAGCCTACAAGTGCGGTTCACGTCAGCGGTGCACCTAGTAGCCGCTTCTTCGCCACCGGCAGCCGGGGAGAGCGTTTGGCTTCTGAGAGGCGAAGAACGAAATCGGCTTGTGTGCGCAGCCTTGGCACTGCTAGAGGACGGTGGCTGCAGCTACCAGCCATTTCATTTCACCTCTGGGATACTTCTGGCTGGGGCTCCAGGACGACTTTCCTGCGTTTTGACTTGGTCCTGATGCAGACGAATCTGGAGAATTCTTGTTCGTACCCTGAGTTTACGAATTTCAGCGATCTCGATGGCCGCCGCAGAAAAGAAGGGCTGTGCTGAGTTGCTCGGGAAGCAAGAACATAGACAGCGCCTTGTGTTTGGGAGTGAGCAGCTGCTGGTTTTTTGCAATTGACTTCGCTGTGCACTGAATGCTAGGGTGAGCTGTGCACTCCTCTACAACGAGCAGGGCAGCAGAAAACAGAGAGCACGGACGTCTGACAGCCGTTTAAAGCTTGCCTAGGAAAGAGCAGTGTTTTTAGAGTGTTCAGCAAATATATGTTTCTGGGCAAGGGCGGGATGCGTGCAGTGTGCTGGCAAGCTTTCTCCCTGCGAGACACGCTGGAAAAGCTTTTCGCTATGATGCAGTCCGCTTGAGACGCAGACTTCGTCTCTCCGTAGCTGTCCGCAGGGAAGCGGCGGTTGCCGGCGTCTTTCTGCCGAAGCCGCGCTTTGCAGCCTACAAGTGCGGTTCACGTCAGCGGTGCACCTAGTAGCCGCTTCTTCGCCTCCGGCAGCCGGGGAGAGCGGTTGGCTTCTGAGAGGCGAAGAACGAAACCGGCTTGTGTGCGCAGCCTTGGCACTGCTGGAGGACGGTGACTGCAGCTGCCAGCCCTTTCATTTCCCCGCAGGCATGTTTCTGGCAGGTGCTCCAGGACGACTTTCCTGCGTTTTGACTTGGTCCGGATGCAGACGAATCTGGAGAATTCTTGTTCGTTCCCTGAGCTTCCGAGTTGCAGACAACTCGATGGCAGCTGCAGAGAAGAAGGGCTGTGCTGAGTTGCTCGGGAAGCAAGGACATAGACAGCGCCTTGTGTTTGGGAGTGAGCAGCTGCTGTTTTTTTGCAGTTGACTTCGCTGTGCACTGAATGTCAGGTGGAGCTGTGCACTCTTCTACAACGAGCAGGACACCACAAAACAGAGAGCACAGATGTCTGACAGCAGTTTGAAGCTTGCCTAGGAAAGAGTAGTGTTTTTGGAGTGTTCAGCAAATATATGTTTCTGGGCAAGGGCGGGATGCGTGCACTGTGCTGGCAAGCTTTCTCCCTGCGAGACACGCTGGAAAAGCTTTTCGCTATGATGCAGTCCGCTTGAGACGCAGACTCCGGCTCTCCGCAGCTGTCCGCAGGGAAGCGGCGGTTGCCGGCGTCTTTCTGCCGAAGCCGCGCTTTGCAGCCTACAAGTGCGGTTCACGTCAGCGGTGCACCTAGTAGCCGCTTCTTCGCCTCCGGCAGCCGGGGAGAGCGGTTGGCTTCTGAGAGGCGAAGAACGAAACCGGCTTGTGTGCGCAGCCTTGGCACTGCTAGAGTACAGTGGCTGCAGCTGCCAGCCCTTTCAGTTCACCTCTGGCATGCTTCTGGCAGGTGCTCCAGGACGACTTTCCTGCGTTTTGACTTGGTCCTGATGCAGACGAATCTGGAGAATTCTAGTTCGTGCCCTGAGCTCCCGAGATGCAGAGAAGAAGGGCTGCGCTGAGTTGCTCGGGAAGCAAGGACATAGACAGCGCCTTGTGTTTGGGAGTGAAAAGCTGCTGGTTTTTTACAATTGACTTCGCTGTGCACTGAATGCCAGGGTGAGCTGTGCACTCCTCTACAACGAGCAGGACAGCAGAAAACAGAGAGCACGCACGTCTGAGAGCAGTTTGAAGCTTGCCTAGGACAGAGTAATGTTTGTGGAGTGTTCAGCAGATCCATGTTTCTGGGCAAGGGCGGGATGCGTGCACAGTGCTGGCAGGCTTTCTCCCTGCGAAACACGCTGGAAAAGCTTTTCGCTATGATGCAGTCCGCTAGAGACGCAGACCCTGGCTCTCGGCAGCTGTCCGCAGGAAAGCGGCGGTTGCCGGCGTCTTTCTGCCGAAGCCGCGCTTTGCAGCCTACAAGTGCGGTTCACGTCAGCGGTGCACCTAGTAGCCGCTTCTTCGCCTCCGGCAGCCGGGGAGAGCGGTTGGCTTCTGAGAGGCGAAGAACGAAACCGGCTTGTGTGCGCTGCCTTGGCACTGCTAGAAGACGGTGGTTGCAGCTGCCAGCACTTTGAGTTCACCTCTGGCATGCTCCTGGCAGGTGCTCCAGGACGACTTTCCTGCGTTTTGACTTGGTCCTGATGCAGACGAATCTGGAGAATTCTTGTTCGTTCCCTGAGCTTCCGAGTTGCAGACAACTCGATGGCAGCTGCAGAGAAGAAGGGCTGTGCTGAGTTGCTCGGGAAGCAAGGACATAGACAGCGCCTTGGGTTTGGGAGTGAGCAGCTGCTGGTTTTTTGCAGTTGACTTCGCTGTGCACTGAATGTCAGGTGGAGCTGTGCACTCTTCTACAACGAGCAGGACACCACAAAACAGAGAGCACAGATGTCTGACAGCAGTTTGAAGCTTGCCTAGGAAAGAGTAGTGTTTTTGGAGTGTTCAGCAAATATATGTTTCTGGGCAAGGGCGGGATGCGTGCACAGTGCTGGCAAGCTTTCTCCCTGCGAGACACGCTGGAAAAGCTTTTCGCTATGATGCACTCTGATAGAGACGCAGACTCCGGCTCTCCGCAGCTGTCCGCAGGGAAGCGGCGGTTGCCGGCTTCTTTCTGCCGAAGCCGCGCTTTGCAGCCTACAAGTGCGGTTCACGTCAGCGGTGCACCTAGTAGCCGCTTCTTCGCCTCCGGCAGCCGGGGAGAGCGGTTGGCTTCTTAGAGGCGAAGAACGAAACCGGCTTGTGTGCGAAGCCTTGGCACTGCTAGAGTACAGTGGCTGCAGCTGCCAGCCCTTGCAGTTCATCTCTGGCATGCTTCTGGCAGGTGCTCCAGGACGACTTTCCTGCGTTTTGACTTGGTCCTGATGCAGACGAATCTGGAGAATTCTAGTTCGTGCCCTGAGCTTCCGAGATGCAGAGAAGAAGGGCTGCGCTGAGTTGCTCGGGAAGCAAGGACATAGACAGCGCCCTGTGTTTGGGAGTGAGAAGCTGCTGGGTTTTTGCAGTTGCCTTCGCTGTGCACTGAATGTCAGGTGGAGCTGTGCACTCCTCTACAACGAGCAGGACAGCAGAAAACAGAGAGCACGGACGTCTGACAGCCGTTTGAAGCTTGCCTAGGAAAGAGCAGTGTTTTTGGAGTGTTCAGCAAATATATGTTTCTGGGCAAGGGCGGGATGCGTGCACTGCGCTGGCAAGCTTTCTCCCTGCGAGACACGCTGGAAAAGCTTTTCGCTATGATGCAGTCCGCTTGAGACGCAGACTTCGTCTCTCCGCAGCTGTCCGCAGGGAAGCGGCGGTTGCCGGCGTCTTTCTGCCGAAGCCGCGCTTTGCAGCCTACAAGTGCGGTTCACGTCAGCGGTGCACCTAGTAGCCGCTTCTTCGCCTCCGGCAGCCGGGGAGAGCGGTTGGCTTCTGAGAGGCGAAGAACGAAACCGGCTTGTGTGCGCAGCCTTGGCACTGCTAGAGTACAGTGGCTGCAGCTGCCAGCCCTTTCAGTTCACCTCTGGCATGCTTCTGGCAGGTGCTCCAGGACGACTTTCCTGCGTTTTGACTTGGTCCTGATGCAGACGAATCTGGAGAATTCTAGTTCGTGCCCTGAGCTTCCGAGATGCAGAGAAGAAGGGCTGCGCTGAGTTGCTCGGGAAGCAAGGACATAGACAGCGCCCTGTGTTTGGGAGTGAGAAGCTGCTGGGTTTTTGCAGTTGACTTCGCTGTGCACTGAATGCCAGGTGGAGCTGTGCACTCCTCTACAACGAGCAGGACAGCAGAAAACAGAGAGCACGGACGTCTGACAGCCGTTTGAAGCTTGCCTAGGAAAGAGCAGTGTTTTTGGAGTGTTCAGCAAATATATGTTTCTGGGCAAGGGCGGGATGCGTGCACTGTGCTGGCGAGCTTTCTCCCTGCGAGACACGCTGGAAAAGCTTTTCGCTATGATGCAGTCTGATAGAGACGCAGACTCCGGCTCTCCGCAGCTGTCCGCAGGGAAGCGGCGGTGGCCGGCGTCTTTCTGCCGAAGCCGCGCTTTGCAGCCTACAAGTGCGGTTCACGTCAGCGGTGCACCTAGTAGCCGCTTCTTCGCCACCGGCAGCCGGGGAGAGCGGTTGGCTTCTGAGAGGCGAAGAACGAAATCGGCTTGTGTGCGTAGCCTTGGCACTGCTAGAGGACGGTGGCTGCAGCTGCCAGCCCTTTCAGTTCACCTCTGGGATACTTCTGGCAGGGGCTCCAGGACGACTTTCCTGCGTTTTGACTTGGTCCTGATGCAGACGAATCTGGAGAATTCTTGTTCGTTCCCTGAGCTTCCGAGTTGCAGACAACTCGATGGCAGCTGCAGAGAAGAAGGGCTGTGCTGAGTTGCTCGGGAAGCAAGGACATAGACAGCGCCTTGTGTTTGGGAGTGAGCAGCTGCTGGTTTTTTGCAGTTGACTTCGCTGTGCACTGAATGTCAGGTGGAGCTGTGCACTCCTCTACAACGAGCAGGGCAGCAGAAAACAGTGAGGACAGATGTCTGACAGCAGTTTGAAGCTTGCCTAGGAAAGAGTAGTGTTTTTGGAGTGTTCAGCAAATATATGTTTCTGGGCAAGGGCGGGATGCGTGCACAGTGCTGGCAAGCTGTCTCCCTGCGAGACACGCTGGAAAAGCTTTTCGCTATGATGCACTCTGATAGAGACGCAGACACCGGCTCTCCGCAGCTGTCCGCAGGGAAGCGGCGGTTGCCGGCTTCTTTCTGCCGAAGCCGCGCTTTGCAGCCTACAAGTGCGGTTCACGTCAGCGGTGCACCTAGTAGCCGCTTCTTCGCCTCCGGCAGCCGGGGAGAGCGGTTGGCTTCTTAGAGTCGAAGAACGAAACCGGCTTGTGTGCGAAGCCTTGGCACTGCTAGAGTACAGTGGCTGCAGCTGCCAGCCCTTTCATTTCACCTCTGGCATGCTTCTGGCAGGTGCTCCAGGACGACTTTCCTGCGTTTTGACTTGGTCCGGATGCAGACGAATCTGGAGAATTCTTGTTCGTTCCCTGAGCTTCCGAGTTGCAGACAACTCGATGGCAGCTGCAGAGAAGAAGGGCTGTGCTGAGTTGCTCGGGAAGCAAGGACATAGACAGCGCCTTGTGTTTGGGAGTGAGCAGCTGCTGTTTTTTTGCAGTTGACTTCGCTGTGCACTGAATGTCAGGTGGAGCTGTGCACTGCTCTACAACGAGCAGGGCAGCAGAAAACAGTGAGGACAGATGTCTGACAGCAGTTTGAAGCTTGCCTAGGAAAGAGTAGTGTTTTTGGAGTGTTCAGCAAATATATGTTTCTGGGCAAGGGCGGGATGCGTGCACAGTGCTGGCAAGCTGTCTCCCTGCGAGACACGCTGGAAAAGCTTTTCGCTATGATGCACTCTGATAGAGACGCAGACTCCGGCTCTCCGCAGCTGTCCGCAGGGAAGCGGCGGTTGCCGGCTTCTTTCTGCCGAAGCCGCGCTTTGCAGCCTACAAGTGCGGTTCACGTCAGCGGTGCACCTAGTAGCCGCTTCTTCGCCTCTGGCAGCCGGGGAGAGCGGTTGGCTTCTTAGAGTCGAAGAACGAAACCGGCTTGTGTGCGAAGCCTTGGCACTGCTAGAGTACAGTGGCTGCAGCTGCCAGCCCTTTCAGTTCATCTCTGGCATGCTTCTGGCAGGTGCTCCAGGACGACTTTCCTGCGTTTTGACTTGGTCCGGATGCAGACGAATCTGGAGAATTCTTGTTCGTTCCCTGAGCTTCCGAGTTGCAGACAACTCGATGGCAGCTGCAGAGAAGAAGGGCTGTGCTGAGTTGCTCGGGAAGCAAGGACATAGACAGCGCCTTGTGTTTGGGAGTGAGCAGCTGCTGTTTTTTTGCAGTTGACTTCGCTGTGCACTGAATGTCAGGTGGAGCTGTGCACTCTTCTACAACGAGCAGGGCACCACAAAACAGAGAGCACAGATGTCTGACAGCAGTTTGAAGCTTGCCTAGGAAAGAGTAGTGTTTTTGGAGTGTTCAGCAAATATATGTTTCTGGGCAAGGGCGGGATGCGTGCACTGTGCTGGCAAGCTGTCTCCCTGCGAGACACGCTGGAAAAGCTTTTCGCTATGATGCACTCTGATAGAGACGCAGACTCCGGCTCTCCGCAGCTGTCCGCAGGGAAGCGGCGGTTGCCGGCTTCTTTCTGCCGAAGCCGCGCTTTGCAGCCTACAAGTGCGGTTCACGTCAGCGGTGCACCTAGTAGCCGCTTCTTCGCCTCCGGCAGCCGGGGAGAGCGGTTGGCTTCTTAGAGGCGAAGAACGAAACCGGCTTGTGTGCGAAGCCTTGGCACTGCTAGAGTACAGTGGCTGCAGCTGCCAGCCCTTGCAGTTCATCTCTGGCATGCTTCTGGCAGGTGCTCCAGGACGACTTTCCTGCGTTTTGACTTGGTCCTGATGCAGACGAATCTGGAGAATTCTAGTTCGTGCCCTGAGCTTCCGAGATGCAGAGAAGAAGGGCTGCGCTGAGTTGCTCGGGAAGCAAGGACATAGACAGCGCCCTGTGTTTGGGAGTGAGCAGCTGCTGGTTTTTTGCAGTTGACTTCGCTGTGCACTGAATGTCAGGTGGAGCTGTGCACTCTTCTACAACGAGCAGGGCAGCAGAAAACAGTGAGGACAGATGTCTGACAGCAGTTTGAAGCTTGCCTAGGAAAGAGTAGTGTTTTTGGAGTGTTCAGCAAATATATGTTTCTGGGCAAGGGCGGGATGCGTGCACTGCGCTGGCAAGCTTTCTCCCTGCGAGACACGCTGGAAAAGCTTTTCGCTATGATGCAGTCCGCTTGAGACGCAGACTTCGTCTCTCCGCAGCTGTCCGCAGGGAAGCGGCGGTTGCCGGCGTCTTTCTGCCGAAGCCGCGCTTTGCAGCCTACAAGTGCGGTTCACGTCAGCGGTGCACCTAGTAGCCGCTTCTTCGCCTCCGGCAGCCGGGGAGAGCGGTTGGCTTCTGAGAGGCGAAGAACGAAACCGGCTTGTGTGCGCAGCCTTGGCACTGCTAGAGTACAGTGGCTGCAGCTGCCAGCCCTTTCAGTTCACCTCTGGCATGCTTCTGGCAGGTGCTCCAGGACGACTTTCCTGCGTTTTGACTTGGTCCTGATGCAGACGAATCTGGAGAATTCTAGTTCGTACCCTGAGCTCCCGAGATGCAGAGAAGAAGGGCTGCGCTGAGTTGCTCGGGAAGCAAGGACATAGACAGCGCCTTGTGTTTGGGAGTGAAAAGCTGCTGGTTTTTTACAATTGACTTCGCTGTGCACTGAATGCCAGGGTGAGCTGTGCACTCCTCTACAACGAGCAGGACAGCAGAAAACAGAGAGCACGGACGTCTGAGAGCAGTTTGAAGCTTGCCTAGGACAGAGTAATGTTTGTGGAGTGTTCAGCAGATCCATGTTTCTGGGCAAGGGCGGGATGCGTGCACAGTGCTGGCAAGCTTTCTCCCTGCGAAACACGCTGGAAAAGCTTTTCGCTATGATGCAGTCCGCTAGAGACGCAGACCCTGGCTCTCGGCAGCTGTCCGCAGGAAAGCGGCGGTTGCCGGCGTCTTTCTGCCGAAGCCGCGCTTTGCAGCCTACAAGTGCGGTTCACGTCAGCGGTGCACCTAGTAGCCGCTTCTTCGCCTCCGGCAGCCGGGGAGAGCGGTTGGCTTCTGAGAGGCGAAGAACGAAACCTGCTTGTATGCGCTGCCTTGGCACTGCTAGAAGACGGTGGTTGCAGCTGCCAGCCCTTTGAGTTCACCTCTGGCATGCTTCTGGCAGGTGCTCCAGGACGACTTTCCTGCGTTTTGACTTGGTCCGGATGCAGACGAATCTGGAGAATTCTTGTTCGTTCCCTGAGCTTCCGAGATGCAGACAACTCGATGGCAGCTGCAGAGAAGAAGGGCTGTGCTGAGTTGCTCGGGAAGCAAGGACATAGACAGCGCCTTGTGTTTGGGAGTGAGCAGCTGCTGGTTTTTTGCAGTTGACTTCGCTGTGCACTGAATGTCAGGTGGAGCTGTGCACTCTTCTACAACGAGCAGGGCAGCAGAAAACAGAGAGCACGGACGTCTGACAGCAGTTTGAAGCTTGCCTAGGAAAGAGTAGTGTTTTTGGAGTGTTCAGCAAATATATGTTTCTGGGCAAGGGCGGGATGCGTGCACTATGCTGGCGAGCTTTCTCCCTGCGAGACACGCTGGAAAAGCTTTTCGCTATGATGCAGTCTGATAGAGACGCAGACTCCGGCTCTCCGCAGCTGTGCGCAGGGAAGCGGCGGTTGCCGGCTTCTTTCTGCCGAAGCCGCGCTTTGCAGCCTACAAGTGCGGTTCACGTCAGCGGTGCACCTAGTAGCCGCTTCTTCGCCTCCGGCAGCCGGGGAGAGCGGTTGGCTTCTTAGAGTCGAAGAACGAAACCGGCTTGTGTGCGAAGCCTTGGCACTGCTAGAGTACAGTGGCTGCAGCTGCCAGCCCTTTCATTTCACCTCTGGCATGCTTCTGGCAGGTGCTCCAGGACGACTTTCCTGCGTTTTGACTTGGTCCGGATGCAGACGAATCTGGAGAATTCTTCTTCGTTCCCTGAGCTTCCGAGTTGCAGACAACTCGATGGCAGCTGCAGAGAAGAAGGGCTGTGCTGAGTTGCTCGGGAAGCAAGGACATAGACAGCGCCTTGGGTTTGGGAGTGAGCAGCTGCTGGTTTTTTGCAGTTGACTTCGCTGTGCACTGAATGTCAGGTGGAGCTGTGCACTCTTCTACAACGAGCAGGACACCACAAAACAGAGAGCACAGATGTCTGACAGCAGTTTGAAGCTTGCCTAGGAAAGAGTAGTGTTTTTGGAGTGTTCAGCAAATATATGTTTCTGGGCAAGGGCGGGATGCGTGCACAGTGCTGGCAAGCTTTCTCCCTGCGAGACACGCTGGAAAAGCTTTTCGCTATGATGCACTCTGATAGAGACGCAGACTCCGGCTCTCCGCAGCTGTCCGCAGGGAAGCGGCGGTTGCCGGCTTCTTTCTGCCGAAGCCGCGCTTTGCAGCCTACAAGTGCGGTTCACGTCAGCGGTGCACCTAGTAGCCGCTTCTTCGCCTCCGGCAGCCGGGGAGAGCGGTTGGCTTCTTAGAGGCGAAGAACGAAACCGGCTTGTGTGCGAAGCCTTGGCACTGCTAGAGTACAGTGGCTGCAGCTGCCAGCCCTTTCAGTTCATCTCTGGCATGCTTCTGGCAGGTGCTCCAGGACGACTTTCCTGCGTTTTGACTTGGTCCGGATGCAGACGAGTCTGGAGAATTCTTGTTCGTTCCCTGAGCTTCCGAGTTGCAGACAACTCGATGGCAGCTGCAGAGAAGAAGGGCTGTGCTGAGTTGCTCGGGAAGCAAGGACATAGACAGCGCCTTGTGTTTGGGAGTGAGCAGCTGCTGTTTTTTTGCAGTTGACTTCGCTGTGCACTGAATGTCAGGTGGAGCTGTGCACTCTTCTACAACGAGCAGGACACCACAAAACAGAGAGCACAGATGTCTGACAGCAGTTTGAAGCTTGCCTAGGAAAGAGTAGTGTTTTTGGAGTGTTCAGCAAATATATATTTCTGGGCAAGGGCGGGATGCGTGCACAGTGCTGGCAAGCTTTCTCCCTGCGAGACACGCTGGAAAAGCTTTTCGCTATGATGCAGTCTGATAGAGACGCAGACTCCGGCTCTCCGCAGCTGTCCGCAGGGAAGCGTCGGTTGCCGGCGTCTTTCTGCCGAAGCCGCGCTTTGCAGCCTACAAGTGCGGTTCACGTCAGCGGTGCACCTAGTAGCCGCTTCTTCGCCACCGGCAGCCGGGGAGAGCGTTTGGCTTCTGAGAGGCGAAGAACGAAATCGGCTTGTGTGCGCAGCCTTGGCACTGCTAGAGGACGGTGGCTGCAGCTACCAGCCATTTCATTTCACCTCTGGGATACTTCTGGCTGGGGCTCCAGGACGACTTTCCTGCGTTTTGACTTGGTCCTGATGCAGACGAATCTGGAGAATTCTTGTTCGTACCCTGAGTTTACGAATTTCAGCGATCTCGATGGCCGCCGCAGAAAAGAAGGGCTGTGCTGAGTTGCTCGGGAAGCAAGAACATAGACAGCGCCTTGTGTTTGGGAGTGAGCAGCTGCTGGTTTTTTGCAATTGACTTCGCTGTGCACTGAATGCTAGGGTGAGCTGTGCACTCCTCTACAACGAGCAGGGCAGCAGAAAACAGAGAGCACGGACGTCTGACAGCCGTTTAAAGCTTGCCTAGGAAAGAGCAGTGTTTTTAGAGTGTTCAGCAAATATATGTTTCTGGGCAAGGGCGGGATGCGTGCAGTGTGCTGGCAAGCTTTCTCCCTGCGAGACACGCTGGAAAAGCTTTTCGCTATGATGCAGTCCGCTTGAGACGCAGACTTCGTCTCTCCGTAGCTGTCCGCAGGGAAGCGGCGGTTGCCGGCGTCTTTCTGCCGAAGCCGCGCTTTGCAGCCTACAAGTGCGGTTCACGTCAGCGGTGCACCTAGTAGCCGCTTCTTCGCCTCCGGCAGCCGGGGAGAGCGGTTGGCTTCTGAGAGGCGAAGAACGAAACCGGCTTGTGTGCGCAGCCTTGGCACTGCTGGAGGACGGTGACTGCAGCTGCCAGCCCTTTCATTTCCCCGCAGGCATGTTTCTGGCAGGTGCTCCAGGACGACTTTCCTGCGTTTTGACTTGGTCCGGATGCAGACGAATCTGGAGAATTCTTGTTCGTTCCCTGAGCTTCCGAGTTGCAGACAACTCGATGGCAGCTGCAGAGAAGAAGGGCTGTGCTGAGTTGCTCGGGAAGCAAGGACATAGACAGCGCCTTGTGTTTGGGAGTGAGCAGCTGCTGTTTTTTTGCAGTTGACTTCGCTCTGCACTGAATGTCAGGTGGAGCTGTGCACTCTTCTACAACGAGCAGGACACCACAAAACAGAGAGCACAGATGTCTGACAGCAGTTTGAAGCTTGCCTAGGAAAGAGTAGTGTTTTTGGAGTGTTCAGCAAATATATATTTCTGGGCAAGGGCGGGATGCGTGCACTGTGCTGGCAAGCTTTCTCCCTGCGAGACACGCTGGAAAAGCTTTTCGCTATGATGCAGTCCGCTTGAGACGCAGACTCCGGCTCTCCGCAGCTGTCCGCAGGGAAGCGGCGGTTGCCGGCGTCTTTCTGCCGAAGCCGCGCTTTGCAGCCTACAAGTGCGGTTCACGTCAGCGGTGCACCTAGTAGCCGCTTCTTCGCCTCCGGCAGCCGGGGAGAGCGGTTGGCTTCTGAGAGGCGAAGAACGAAACCGGCTTGTGTGCGCAGCCTTGGCACTGCTAGAGTACAGTGGCTGCAGCTGCCAGCCCTTTCAGTTCACCTCTGGCATGCTTCTGGCAGGTGCTCCAGGACGACTTTCCTGCGTTTTGACTTGGTCCTGATGCAGACGAATCTGGAGAATTCTAGTTCGTGCCCTGAGCTCCCGAGATGCAGAGAAGAAGGGCTGCGCTGAGTTGCTCGGGAAGCAAGGACATAGACAGCGCCTTGTGTTTGGGAGTGAAAAGCTGCTGGTTTTTTACAATTGACTTCGCTGTGCACTGAATGCCAGGGTGAGCTGTGCACTCCTCTACAACGAGCAGGACAGCAGAAAACAGAGAGCACGCACGTCTGAGAGCAGTTTGAAGCTTGCCTAGGACAGAGTAATGTTTGTGGAGTGTTCAGCAGATCCATGTTTCTGGGCAAGGGCGGGATGCGTGCACAGTGCTGGCAAGCTTTCTCCCTGCGAGACACGCTGGAAAAGCTTTTCGCTATGATGCAGTCTGATAGAGACGCAGACTCCGGCTCTCCGCAGCTGTCCGCAGGGAAGCGTCGGTTGCCGGCGTCTTTCTGCCGAAGCCGCGCTTTGCAGCCTACAAGTGCGGTTCACGTCAGCGGTGCACCTAGTAGCCGCTTCTTCGCCTCCGGCAGCCGGGGAGAGCGGTTGGCTTCTGAGAGGCGAAGAACGAAACCGGCTTGTATGCGCTGCCTTGGCACTGCTAGAAGACGGTGGTTGCAGCTGCCAGCCCTTTCATTTCACCTCTGGCATGCTCCTGGCAGGTGCTCCAGGACGACTTTCCTGCGTTTTGACTTGGTCCGGATGCAGACGAATCTGGAGAATTCTTGTTCGTTCCCTGAGCTTCCGAGTTGCAGACAACTCGATGGCAGCTGCAGAGAAGAAGGGCTGTGCTGAGTTGCTCGGGAAGCAAGGGTATAGACAGCGCCTTGTGTTTGGGAGTGAGCAGCTGCTGTTTTTTTGCAGTTGACTTCGCTGTGCACTGAATGTCAGGTGGAGCTGTGCACTCCTCTACAACGAGCAGGGCAGCAGAAAACAGAGAGCACGCACGTCTGAGAGCAGTTTGAAGCTTGCCTAGGACAGAGTAATGTTTGTGGAGTGTTCAGCAGATCCATGTTTCTGGGCAAGGGCGGGATGCGTGCACTGTGCTGGCAAGCTTTCTCCCTGCGAAACACGCTGGAAAAGCTTTTCGCTATGATGCAGTCCGCTAGAGACGCAGACCCTGGCTCTCGGCAGCTGTCCGCAGGAAAGCGGCGGTTGCCGGCGTCTTTCTGCCGAAGCCCCGCTTTGCAGCCTACAAGTGCGGTTCACGTCAGCGGTGCACCTAGTAGCCGCTTCTTCGCCTCCGGCAGCCGGGGAGAGCGGTTGGCTTCTGAGAGGCGAAGAACGAAACCGGCTTGTATGCGCTGCCTTGGCACTGCTAGAAGACGGTGGTTGCAGCTGCCAGCCCTTTGAGTTCACCTCTGGCATGCTCCTGGCAGGTGCTCCAGGACGACTTTCCTGCGTTTTGACTTGGTCCGGATGCAGACGAATCTGGAGAATTCTTGTTCGTTCCCTGAGCTTCCGAGTTGCAGACAACTCGATGGCAGCTGCAGAGAAGAAGGGCTGTGCTGAGTTGCTCGGGAAGCAAGGACATAGACAGCGCCTTGGGTTTGGGAGTGAGCAGCTGCTGGTTTTTTGCAGTTGACTTCGCTGTGCACTGAATGTCAGGTGGAGCTGTGCACTCTTCTACAACGAGCAGGACACCACAAAACAGAGAGCACAGATGTCTGACAGCAGTTTGAAGCTTGCCTAGGAAAGAGTAGTGTTTTTGGAGTGTTCAGGAAATATATGTTTCTGGGCAAGGGCGGGATGCGTGCACTGTGCTGGCAAGCTTTCTCCCAGCGAGACACGCTGGAAAAGCTTTTCGCTATGATGCACTCTGATAGAGACGCAGACTCCGGCTCTCCGCAGCTGTCCTCAGGGAAGCGGCGGTTGCCGGCTTCTTTCTGCCGAAGCCGCGCTTTGCAGCCTACAAGTGCGGTTCACGTCAGCGGTGCACCTAGTAGCCGCTTCTTCGCCTCCGGCAGCCGGGGAGAGCGGTTGGCTTCTTAGAGGCGAAGAACGAAACCGGCTTGTGTGCGAAGCCTTGGCACTGCTAGAGTACAGTGGCTGCAGCTGCCAGCCCTTTCAGTTCACCTCTGGCATGCTCCTGGCAGGTGCTCCAGGACGACTTTCCTGCGTTTTGACTTGGTCCGGATGCAGACGAATCTGGAGAATTCTTGTTCGTTCCCTGAGCTTCCGAGTTGCAGACAACTCGATGGCAGCTGCAGAAAAGAAGGGCTGTGCTGAGTTGCTCGGGAAGCAAGAACATAGACAGCGCCTTGTGTTTGGGAGTGAGCAGCTGCTGGTTTTTTGCAATTGACTTCGCTGTGCACTGAATGCTAGGGTGAGCTGTGCACTCCTCTACAACGAGCAGGGCAGCAGAAAACAGAGAGCACGGACGTCTGACAGCCGTTTAAAGCTTGCCTAGGAAAGAGCAGTGTTTTTAGAGTGTTCAGCAAATATATGTTTCTGGGCAAGGGCGGGATGCGTGCAGTGTGCTGGCAAGCTTTCTCCCTGCGAGACACGCTGGAAAAGCTTTTCGCTATGATGCACTCTGATAGAGACGCAGACTCCGGCTCTCCGCAGCTGTCCGCAGGGAAGCGGCGGTTGCCGGCTTCTTTCTGCCGAAGCCGCGCTTTGCAGCCTACAAGTGCGGTTCACGTCAGCGGTGCACCTAGTAGCCGCTTCTTCGCCTCCGGCAGCCGGGGAGAGCGGTTGGCTTCTTAGAGGCGAAGAACGAAACCGGCTTGTGTGCGAAGCCTTGGCACTGCTAGAGTACAGTGGCTGCAGCTGCCAGCCCTTTCAGTTCACCTCTGGCATGCTTCTGGCAGGTGCTCCAGGACGACTTTCCTGCGTTTTGACTTGGTCCGGATGCAGACGAGTCTGGAGAATTCTTGTTCGTTCCCTGAGCTTCCGAGTTGCAGACAACTCGATGGCAGCTGCAGAGAAGAAGGGCTGTGCTGAGTTGCTCGGGAAGCAAGGACATAGACAGCGCCTTGTGTTTGGGAGTGAGCAGCTGCTGTTTTTTTGCAGTTGACTTCGCTGTGCACTGAATGTCAGGTGGAGCTGTGCACTCTTCTACAACGAGCAGGACACCACAAAACAGAGAGCACAGATGTCTGACAGCAGTTTGAAGCTTGCCTAGGAAAGAGTAGTGTTTTTGGAGTGTTCAGCAAATATATGTTTCTGGGCAAGGGCGGGATGCGTGCACAGTGCTGGCAAGCTTTCTCCCTGCGAGACACGCTGGAAAAGCTTTTCGCTATGATGCAGTCTGATAGAGACGCAGACTCCGGCTCTCCGCAGCTGTCCGCAGGGAAGCGTCGGTTGCCGGCGTCTTTCTGCCGAAGCCGCGCTTTGCAGCCTACAAGTGCGGTTCACGTCAGCGGTGCACCTAGTAGCCGCTTCTTCGCCTCCGGCAGCCGGGGAGAGCGGTTGGCTTCTGAGAGGCGAAGAACGAAACCGGCTTGTATGCGCTGCCTTGGCACTGCTAGAAGACGGTGGTTGCAGCTGCCAGCCCTTTCATTTCACCTCTGGCATGCTCCTGGCAGGTGCTCCAGGACGACTTTCCTGCGTTTTGACTTGGTCCGGATGCAGACGAATCTGGAGAATTCTTGTTCGTTCCCTGAGCTTCCGAGTTGCAGACAACTCGATGGCAGCTGCAGAGAAGAAGGGCTGTGCTGAGTTGCTCGGGAAGCAAGGGTATAGACAGCGCCTTGTGTTTGGGAGTGAGCAGCTGCTGTTTTTTTGCAGTTGACTTCGCTGTGCACTGAATGTCAGGTGGAGCTGTGCACTCCTCTACAACGAGCAGGGCAGCAGAAAACAGAGAGCACGCACGTCTGAGAGCAGTTTGAAGCTTGCCTAGGACAGAGTAATGTTTGTGGAGTGTTCAGCAGATCCATGTTTCTGGGCAAGGGCGGGATGCGTGCACTGTGCTGGCAAGCTTTCTCCCTGCGAAACACGCTGGAAAAGCTTTTCGCTATGATGCAGTCCGCTAGAGACGCAGACCCTGGCTCTCGGCAGCTGTCCGCAGGAAAGCGGCGGTTGCCGGCGTCTTTCTGCCGAAGCCCCGCTTTGCAGCCTACAAGTGCGGTTCACGTCAGCGGTGCACCTAGTAGCCGCTTCTTCGCCTCCGGCAGCCGGGGAGAGCGGTTGGCTTCTGAGAGGCGAAGAACGAAACCGGCTTGTATGCGCTGCCTTGGCACTGCTAGAAGACGGTGGTTGCAGCTGCCAGCCCTTTGAGTTCACCTCTGGCATGCTCCTGGCAGGTGCTCCAGGACGACTTTCCTGCGTTTTGACTTGGTCCGGATGCAGACGAATCTGGAGAATTCTTGTTCGTTCCCTGAGCTTCCGAGTTGCAGACAACTCGATGGCAGCTGCAGAGAAGAAGGGCTGTGCTGAGTTGCTCGGGAAGCAAGGACATAGACAGCGCCTTGGGTTTGGGAGTGAGCAGCTGCTGGTTTTTTGCAGTTGACTTCGCTGTGCACTGAATGTCAGGTGGAGCTGTGCACTCTTCTACAACGAGCAGGACACCACAAAACAGAGAGCACAGATGTCTGACAGCAGTTTGAAGCTTGCCTAGGAAAGAGTAGTGTTTTTGGAGTGTTCAGGAAATATATGTTTCTGGGCAAGGGCGGGATGCGTGCACTGTGCTGGCAAGCTTTCTCCCAGCGAGACACGCTGGAAAAGCTTTTCGCTATGATGCACTCTGATAGAGACGCAGACTCCGGCTCTCCGCATCTGTCCTCAGGGAAGCGGCGGTTGCCGGCTTCTTTCTGCCGAAGCCGCGCTTTGCAGCCTACAAGTGCGGTTCACGTCAGCGGTGCACCTAGTAGCCGCTTCTTCGCCTCCGGCAGCCGGGGAGAGCGGTTGGCTTCTTAGAGGCGAAGAACGAAACCGGCTTGTGTGCGAAGCCTTGGCACTGCTAGAGTACAGTGGCTGCAGCTGCCAGCCCTTTGAGTTCACCTCTGGCATGCTCCTGGCAGGTGCTCCAGGACGACTTTCCTGCGTTTTGACTTGGTCCGGATGCAGACGAATCTGGAGAATTCTAGTTCGTTCCCTGAGCTTCCGAGTTGCAGACAACTCGATGGCAGCTGCAGAAAAGAAGGGCTGTGCTGAGTTGCTCGGGAAGCAAGAACATAGACAGCGCCTTGTGTTTGGGAGTGAGCAGCTGCTGGTTTTTTGCAATTGACTTCGCTGTGCACTGAATGCTAGGGTGAGCTGTGCACTCCTCTACAACGAGCAGGGCAGCAGAAAACAGAGAGCACGGACGTCTGACAGCCGTTTAAAGCTTGCCTAGGAAAGAGCAGTGTTTTTAGAGTGTTCAGCAAATATATGTTTCTGGGCAAGGGCGGGATGCGTGCAGTGTGCTGGCAAGCTTTCTCCCTGCGAGACACGCTGGAAAAGCTTTTCGCTATGATGCACTCTGATAGAGACGCAGACTCCGGCTCTCCGCAGCTGTCCGCAGGGAAGCGGCGGTTGCCGGCTTCTTTCTGCCGAAGCCGCGCTTTGCAGCCTACAAGTGCGGTTCACGTCAGCGGTGCACCTAGTAGCCGCTTCTTCGCCTCCGGCAGCCGGGGAGAGCGGTTGGCTTCTTAGAGGCGAAGAACGAAACCGGCTTGTGTGCGAAGCCTTGGCACTGCTAGAGTACAGTGGCTGCAGCTGCCAGCCCTTTCAGTTCACCTCTGGCATGCTTCTGGCAGGTGCTCCAGGACGACTTTCCTGCGTTTTGACTTGGTCCGGATGCAGACGAGTCTGGAGAATTCTTGTTCGTTCCCTGAGCTTCCGAGTTGCAGACAACTCGATGGCAGCTGCAGAGAAGAAGGGCTGTGCTGAGTTGCTCGGGAAGCAAGGACATAGACAGCGCCTTGTGTTTGGGAGTGAGCAGCTGCTGTTTTTTTGCAGTTGACTTCGCTGTGCACTGAATGTCAGGTGGAGCTGTGCACTCTTCTACAACGAGCAGGACACCACAAAACAGAGAGCACAGATGTCTGACAGCAGTTTGAAGCTTGCCTAGGAAAGAGTAGTGTTTTTGGAGTGTTCAGCAAATATATGTTTCTGGGCAAGGGCGGGATGCGTGCACAGTGCTGGCAAGCTTTCTCCCTGCGAGACACGCTGGAAAAGCTTTTCGCTATGATGCAGTCTGATAGAGACGCAGACTCCGGCTCTCCGCAGCTGTCCGCAGGGAAGCGTCGGTTGCCGGCGTCTTTCTGCCGAAGCCGCGCTTTGCAGCCTACAAGTGCGGTTCACGTCAGCGGTGCACCTAGTAGCCGCTTCTTCGCCTCCGGCAGCCGGGGAGAGCGGTTGGCTTCTGAGAGGCGAAGAACGAAACCGGCTTGTATGCGCTGCCTTGGCACTGCTAGAAGACGGTGGTTGCAGCTGCCAGCCCTTTCATTTCACCTCTGGCATGCTCCTGGCAGGTGCTCCAGGACGACTTTCCTGCGTTTTGACTTGGTCCGGATGCAGACGAATCTGGAGAATTCTTGTTCGTTCCCTGAGCTTCCGAGTTGCAGACAACTCGATGGCAGCTGCAGAGAAGAAGGGCTGTGCTGAGTTGCTCGGGAAGCAAGGACATAGACAGCGCCTTGGGTATGGGAGTGAGCAGCTGCTGGTTTTTTGCAGTTGACTTCGC